>NC_056739.1:115716185-115763685 GCF_019279795.1 Protopterus annectens
GGACCCCTGTCTAGCAGGGCAACTGACGTGATCCCCGGGGTGAATTTCCTATCTCCCATCAAATTGTCAAGGTTCCTTTTGAAGAGAGCCAAGGAGGCGCTCTGCTTGACATGTATGGGCAGTCTATTCCAGAGTCTGGGGATTCTCTGGGTCAGGAACCTATCCCTCCAGCATGTTTTGTTCATTGTAATGACAAGGTTTAGATCCCTGCAGCGTGTGGCTCTGAGGGATTGGGATTTCTTTAAGTGAAGCATGTTCAACAGCTCAGGGTTTGACATGGCCTTGTATGTTAAGCAGAGATCGCCTCCGAGTAGATGATATGCCACAGAGTATAGCTGGAGTTTTTTTTAGACAGTCAGCACAGGGCATCTGCTTTAGGCCTGCGATTCTTTTAGTGAGGTATTTCTGTGGCCTTTCCAGCTGTTGCAGATGTCTTGCGAGTTACATACCAAATGGGGCGTTGTACTTTATAATGGGTCTAATGAGGGATGAGTACAGTGGGACAATGACCTCCTTTTTTTTGGATGAAAAGCCCTTAGTGATGGAGGTGTGCCACATAGAAGGATTTCCTGACTGTTGTGGCAATGTGGTTATCGAAGGCGAGACCACTGTCCACCTGTGTCTCTAAGTCTTTCATCACACTTTCAGTGTTTAGTGTACTGCCACCTATGTGGTAATTCATGGGTACATGGTTTTTCCCAAAGGGGATAACTATACATTTCTTGGCATTAAGCTTGAGCCCATGGCTCTGGCACCAAGCATCTGTTTCTGTAAGGCCCTTTTGTAGAATATCCACATCATTTGGGGATTCAATAATGGCTCCCAGTTTACAGTCATCTGCGAACTTTGTTAGCCAGAGTCCCTTAGTGTTGGCCTGTACTTCAGAGAAGTAGATGCCAAACAAGAGCGGTCTCAAGACTGAACCCTGAGGTACTCCACTTGTCTGGAGCTGGATTTGGAGTCAGCTACTTTTATAGTCTGGGTTCTGTCAGTAAGTCAGTTGGCAACCCATCGAGTGATGTAGGGATTTATGCCCAGCTTAGTAAGTTTATCTAGGATTCCAGAGTGGGGGATGGTGTCAAAGGCCTTGGCGAGGTCCAGATAGGCTATGCGTACCCTCGTCCACAGCTCTGGAGACTGATTCGAAGAAGTTAATAAGGTTCAGGAGACAAGATCCACCCTTCACGAACCCAAACTGGGTGGGATCCAGTGTTTGAAGATTGCCAATGTCTTTGTTTACAAGTTCCATGATAATGCATTCCATGCCCTTGCAGATCAGGCTCGTCAGACTGATGGGACGGTAGTTCCCGGGATCCAAGGTGAATCCCCCCTTGTGGAGTCTGATAACTGTAGCTGTGTGCCACTCAGTGGGCATGAAGCCTGAGGTGTGGCTGTGATTAAACATGACACTTGGGTATGGTGCCAGTTCATTTTGTAGTTATTGTAGTACACAGCCCGGGATGTCATCTGGTCTCATGAATGCTGTAGTCTTTGCTTTGGAGAGTGCGGTTTCTACCTGTGTGGCCATAATTACCGGAATTTGGCAATCTTTTGGTATTGAGATGGGCCCTTTAGAGGGTGAGAGGGGGTGAAGTCGGCACTAAAATCGATCTGCCAAGATATTGGCAATATCCTTGGGATCAGTATATTTAATGCCATTCTGTTGTAGCTCAGAGCATACCTGAGCATTGCCATTTAGATTCTTGACATAACTATAGAATGCCTTGTGGTTGTCTTTGAAATCTTTGGAAATTTTATTTCCGTAACTAGCTTTGGAGGATTTTATGAGGGATCCCAGCTTCTTACTGACGCTGGTAAGGGAGTTTTTTGCATCCTGGAATTTTCCTCTTTTCTGCAACAGTTTCTTTCTTCTGTTGTATAGTTTGTTTATGGCAGGGAACCACCAAATTGGCTTCCTTTTTTTTTGGAGGAGAGCATCTTGGTTCTATTTGGGATGGCAAGATTCATGCACGAGTGGATGTGCTCATACAGTGCCACAGTGTAGGATTCAGCAGTCGAACTTTCAGCTCCCGTCTGCATGGGTATCATGACGTTTGTCAATTCAGACTTGAGTAGCATGAAGTTGGCTTTGGAGAAGTTTTTTTTTACAGAGGTTTCCTTACTGGGGGGTGGGATGTGGATGTCAAGGGTGATTTGCTTATGTCAGATCTGACCAATGAGGGGGTGACCACTGGTGTGGAGCATCTATCTCCCATGTTGGTAATGACCAGGTCTAGGATATTGGAGCCCCTGGTGGGACAATGGATTAGTTGATCCAGGGCACTGGAATATATGAATTGCAAGAACCGTTGAGAAAAGGTATTGATACCCTAGTAGTTTTCCCAGTTAATGGCAGGGTAGTTGAAATCACCCAGTATTAGGGTGTTTGGTTGTATCTTAATATTTTCCAGTATGTTTAGAAAGGTGTAGTGAGAATCTTGGGGCATGGTGGGGGATCTGTAGCATGCTACAATTTGGATTACAGTCTTAACTATTGTTAGTTGCACCTGGAGAATTTCAGATGCATTGTGTTGGGCAGCTAGCCTGGAGGTGTGAATATCCTTGGTGAATATGGACACTCCTCCACCTTTAGTGTTTCGGTCTTGGTTTGGTGGGCGAAAAGTGTGGTAAGAGTTGTAGCCTGGTATCACAGGGGTGCTCTCTGGAGCCTTGAACCAGGTCTCAGTTACTGCACAGATATCGATGTTCTCCATTTTTCAGAGTGCCTCGAGAGACTGCATTTTGAGGTTTAGACTTCTAGCATTGAGAAGCATTACTTTCAGATTTTACATGCTTGTATCTGTTACAGTGGTGGTTTTGTCCTTTGAACCTTGCCTAAAAAAGGCACTATAGGGGTGGTAAGAGCTTTAGTCAGTAACCTGAATCCCAGGGGTGATGGGTGCAGATGACCTCTGGCAAAGCATCGTGTTTTGTCGATCATGTCGTCCCAGGCAGACAGATACTGGATCCCCTTTGAATGACACCAGAAGCTTAACCAATTGTTGAAGTCAGTCATTTTGTCCTTATACTGTGGTATCATTCTGGGCAAAGGCAGGATGCTACTCGGGGCTAGGGTCATACCTGCCTGGACCACATGATCCGAGAGCTCCTCCGTGTCTCTTTTCATGGACCATGTCCCCCTGACTAAGGAGACAAGGGCTATGGACCATGTACCTCTGACTATAAGGAGACACAGGCTACGGACCATGTATCTCTGACTATAAGGAGACACAAGCTATGGACCATGTACCTCTGACTATAAGGAGACAAAGGCTATGGACCATGTACCTCTGACTATAAGGAGACACGCTATGGACCATGTACCTCTGACTATAAGGAGATGCAGGCTATGGACCATGTACCTCTGATTATAAGAAGACACAGGCTATGAACCATGTACCTCCGATTATAAGGAGACAAAAGCTATGGACCATGTACCTCTGACTATAAGGAGACATAGGCTATGAACATGTACCCCTGACTATAAGGAGATACAGGCTATGGACCATGTACCTCTGCAACACAGGTTCTCTCCCCCTCTTACAGCTGAGTGAAATTCTAAGCTTTGTGGCATCTTCCTTGTGAGATCACTCATCTGCATTCATGGCAGGGTCAGGAGGCAGGCTTCATATACGTGGGCCCAGGCAGGAGGAATATTTAAGTATCTGGGGTTGATGAAATCCTGTCTAGGATGAAATATATGTTTGACAACACTCAAATCAAGGTCTGTGGTGAACACATACTCCAGCCTCACTAGCTACCGGGAAAACGGCAGCCTAGGCAGGAGGAATATTTAAGTATCTTGGGTTGATGAAATCCTGTCTAGGATGAAATATATGTTTGACAACACTCAAATCAAGGTCTGTGGTGAACACCTACTCCAGCCTCACTAGCTACCAGGAAAAACGGCAGCCTGTTTAGTGATCAGGTTACACCTACAGTTTTCCACTGGGAGATGCAGCTTGACCCTCCACTTAAAAGAAGGAATGCTTTGTGGCATTCTCCTTGTGAGATCACTTATCTGCATTCATGGCAGGATCAGAAGGCAGGTTTTATATATGTGGCCAAGGGGGGACAGATTTTTAGGTATCTGGAGGTGGGGAAATCCTGTCTAGGATGAAACATATATGTTTGACAGCAGTCAAGTCACTGCCAGTGGCAAAAACCTTCTCCAGCCTCACTAGCTACCAGGTAAATGGCAGCCTGTTTAGCGATCAGGTTACACCTACGGTCTTCCACTGGGAGATGCCCGACTACCGAGAAATCCAAGCCCCTCTCCCACAAGATAAACAAGTTGAGAAACAATCCAAGCCCCTCTCCCCCAAGTTGAGAAACAATCCAAGCCCCTCTCCCCCAAGATAAACAAGTTGAGAAACGATCCAAGCCCCTCTCCCCCAAGATAAACAAGTTGAGAAACACTGCTCATTCACATCTATTTTCACCCAACTCCAACAAAACCTGAAAAATTAGTTTGACCCTTGACCCCGGTGGTTTTGGTCAGGGTAAGGATTCTGTCTCTATGCCACTGGGCCAGGATAACGGGCAAGTCATGACTGGGCAAAGAACTACATTTTGTTACATTCAGAATGCAGTGAGGACAGATAGGGCCCAACACATTTCGGCGATTACCTAGTCTGCAGAGAGGAGCACAATATGGAGACTGGACAGATCACAAATAGTGACTGCTGGAGGCGGAACCCCTATGCCGTAAGTAAAGGATCTTTAAAACTAAGGATTTATTTAAAAAATAAATGCAATTGGCTCCCTAGCCCCAGATTACCAACAAACCTCCCTCTTAAATAGCCTTATCAGACCAATTAATTCCCCCCCAGGGTAAGGGCCCACTGCCTCATTTGTTCCTGTCAGGATGAGAGTCATGTGTCACGAGGGGTCCCACATTAGTGTGTGTGTGTGTGTGTGTGTGTGTGTGTGTGTACATGCATGCCTGCATACATGTGTGTATGTGGTCCCATACCAACATGTGCATGAATATGGATGTGCGTATGTGTGTCAGGATTTTCTGGTGACATGCTTATGTCCCCTCTCTGTGGCTGTGACTTGCACAGTGTGCCTGCACCATATGGCACACATGTGCTTCCACATGCTATGCATGGTTATCACGGTTCTCCTAAGGTTCTCCTAATGGGTTGATAACAGCCCATCCCCCCCACACATAGGAAACTCACATTTCCCCCACACCAGCTCCTCCAGTGCCTGATCAACTCACCAAACCCAGGCTTAGCATTTGGAGCCTCAGGGCTGGCTAAGAAGGGGTATGCTCACAGGCCCTGCACCTTTCCTTGGGTAGATACAGTGCATCTACATGCATTCGGTTTAATGGAGAACTTCAGTAGTGCAGTGTCTTACCACATTTGTCAGTCACCGTTTCTGCCACTGTCCCTAAACCAATCCCCCAGGAGACCCTTAAAGCAGTTTGAAGTCTGTAAGGTACATAGCGGCTAACATAGCCATTTTATTACTATTCCTAAGCCTATGCCGGCATGTGCACACAGTCTGTACGGGGGCGCCCACACAGAACACTCTTACTGCAACAATAAGCTTCTTAACTGCTCACAAAAATAACAGCACTGACAAAAGCCTAATATTTTCATTTTGAACTACAACACACTAGCAGATGGAATTTGTTATCCTTAGCTGTTATTACATCAGCTTCCAAACTTCTCAGTGGATCTAAGGCATCATTGTGGAAGCACAGTTCTTTTCCAGAGGACCACTGATTGTCTCAAGGGGCCCAGTACTGTTAAAATTACAAAAATATAGGAATATATAAACTACGTGGCCAGACCACTGTACCGCATGCAATGTTTTACAAAGAATAAGATAAGACTTCATTCTCCTGTCCTTCTATACACACACTGCCTTCCACGATGGGGTGGGCAGGCTATTTTCACAGTAGCAGCTCACATCTCTCCTCAAACTGGTTGCTGCTAAACATGGATTATTTCATGATGCAAACTGGAAGGTGGTTCTCTGGAAAGGCAGGCAAGCAGAGCTTCATGTAACACATACTAAGCAGGTCACTATGTTTATGCCACTGTTTCCCATAGCAATGCTTATATGTACATATACACATGAGAAGATGTACACAAATGTTACAGAGTCCTTTAGCATTTAAAGCTGATATGGTTTCACCATGTGACTAACACGCATGGCAGCCATTGAAGTGTGGCGTTCCTGTTTTGCAAATTTACCACTCAATCCTTATTCTAATAAATTGTACTAATAACTCAAGCAGGTGGTAGCAGTTAAAGCTGTGACAGCAGTACATTCTAAGCCAGTGATCTGCCCTTTTACATCACTTTTTAAAAAAGAAACCCAGTAAAGCCTTACCGCCTCCTCTTCTGAATGTACATTACCTGTAACAAACAGACAAAATAGGTTTATATATATTTATATTTCTGAATATACATCATCTAAAACAAACAAAATATAGTAACAAAACAGTCCACAATACAAGTGTATGCCACAATTTACAAAAGGGGGCTATAGAATTAAAGGAAAAACTACTTCTATCCACTGCAGCTGGAATTTGTAGTACTTATCAAGTGAAAACAAACCTCAAGCTAGCTTATTCCTCACTAAAGTTCATCACAGCATTTTGTCAGATCTGCGGTACAAAAGGATGACGCTTTGAATGAGACTCAAATGACATGTTCAGGTAACAGCCTGTGCTCTGCAAGAGCCAGCAATGGAGGAAAGGAATACCAGAGCAATGCCTACTCAAATTTTTTGGGGTGGGGACATAATGGAGGGTACATACCCAGAGCACAAGCAAGATGGTAATAGTGGGACAGTGAAAAAGTGGTTTCCAAATTGTAAAGTGGGTAGTCAAATAAGGAGCTTGTCACCCATGTAGGATGGGGTAGCTCCTCCATGGCACCACCTCGTATCCACCTTATGTTGTAAACCCAACACTTTGGCAAATGGCTCAGTATTTCACGGGACGATGGATAGGCCTTAAGGAACTGGCCGGAGGATGACTGCCTTGGCATCTGTGCTCTGCTGTCAGGTGACAGCAACATTTGCAGCTTGTAGCCAAGAGGTCTTCCAAACTGGGGGGGGGGGGGGTGGACCTACTGACCAAAAAGCAGTCAGAAAAGTTAAGTCTCCATTAAGCTCTGGTCGTGGGGAGCAACTTGGCTATTGTGGATGCCAAGGATCCAAAGTCAGTAGCAGGTTCTCCCCCATATCAAAAATTAATGATCAATATCCATCACAGTATTTAAAACATTTAATTTAACCAAAAACAACTACAGATTTGCTGAGTAAATGCCAACCACACAATGCACTAGCAAACTTTTCACTAGGATAGTGATTTGTGCTCATTACCAAGATGTTTCTGTGTCCAGTAACAATCTATCCAATTTATTTTGTTTTGTTTTTTTTTTTAACCAGGAAAGGGTGTGGCAGAGAATCTCCCAGTTTTAGATTACTGCTGGAGACCTTTACTGGTGCAAAGCTGAATGAGCTTTAACCTTCCATCAGATTCATCACCCAGAGACTCCCTACACTATGGAACAGAATCCCAGTCCATGTGAGGCAGAGCCCCTCACTGACTCTGTTCAAGAGAAATCTTGACGAGTGGATGGGAGATCGTAGGTTTACCCCGGGAATCATCTCTGTATCACTGCTGGACAGAGGCACAACAAACTAATGGGTATAGTATTCTCATCCTAAGGGGTGGTGAAAGCCACACACACTCTGGCTAGGCTTATAAATGCCCTAGGGCAGATAGGTTCATAGGTTCATACTAAGCTATTTGTATTTCAGAGGACAGGGATCACCTTGTAAGGAAGTGCAAGGTCAATGGCGCTAGGGAATGACACCTTGACTGCGATCCAGGCGAATCCAGATTTATTACTTACCCAGCTGCTGGGGGAGTTAGTTGGGGTTGAGCAGTTCACCTCCCTTCTTCCATCCTGGTGGGACAGATGGTAGCTTAGTTTGCTGCAGTACTGACACCTAGTGGATAGTAGATGTTATGACAATAGTAGCACAGTAGCCTATACTGGTCAACCAAGAAGTGCAGTGACAAGCTGGAGATGGAACTTTATGTATGTGTGGAAGCATGGATGTGACATGATACATGGATCCTGTACTACAGAATGTTGGCATAAAACTGGTATAGGGAAGCACAGAGCCAGGAAAAATCCTGATGGCTGCCTAGATGATGGAGTTCAATTACTATTTTGTGCCCAAAAGTAACAAGTGAGCCCTGCAGGGAATACAGGGGCTGATGGTCAGCAGGTATGGGGAAAACAAGGACTAAAAAGGAAAGGAAACACAATGAAGTGCCAAAGAACTATCCATTTCAGTTTTAAATGTCATTTTAAATCAACTGAATGATACTGCATTAACATACTGTTAGCAGTTATGGTATGGAATCCGAGTCTCAAGCATTTTTCTAGTAGGCATTCATGAGACAGTATGCAAGTCAAGTGGATACCTGTACTCAGAAATGCTGAGACAGGCTTATTTAATGGATCTGCTGCCCTCTTTCTGGTCAAATGATGAAAAGGAGGCACCCCTTAAAAAAAAACAAAAAAAACTTTGAAACAGGGTGGCTGACTTAGTGAAGGCAGACAGTAATAATTAAACTCTTACCACTGCGACTGTGATTCCAATGAGAGTAACGAGGAAGAAAGGCACCAGGACGTATGCCATCACCGTGTCATTACCGCTGCTAGGAGGAGGAGGAGTGCTGGTCGAGTTAATCATGTTGGGCTCCGTAAACCTCTTCGCAGCCAAAACAATGTCCTCTTCATCAAGACAGACTGTCAGGGGAAAGTGGCTGCAGCCTTGCTGGTGTATCCTGATGACTGTCTATATATAAACCACTCGTGTGACCCACTCATGACATAGCATAGCAGCTTCTGTTCACAGCTTTTCAGTTTTTCCTTCTCCTGGATGCTCCAACAAAAGATCTTTTAAGGGTCAGGAAAAAAAAAAAAAAAAAGTAATTCTCCGCTTCAGGCACTGAACATGGTGGTGAAACATTTCACAATCAATACTTAAGTTTCTTTATCCATGTTTCATTGCTGAATATGTGTATTTTGTGATTTTTAGTACTTTGTACTTTAAAACAAGCTGTGCACATAACCCCTCTGTACAGTTAATGCTGCAGAATTCTGCAGCAGGCTTGAAAACTGCTATCAGTGAGTGATCTCCTGGACATATCTTATTAGTTAACAACTCAGCAATGCAATGACATCTTTGTTTAAAGAAATCTCAGTCTAACAGTCTAATCACATGATTTAGCCACATTTCAGCATGCCACTCTATGTCAAAAATGTTTTTGGTTCTGAGCCTTAGACAACTTCACATTCACAATGTTTGTGAGTGAGGGAAGACATACTACCGCCTGATAATTTATATGGGTAATACTACCCAATTCTTTTTATGATTTGGTGATCAAGACACTCTCTTAACAGATATTATAATGCACAAGCTATGCATTATGTTGCTGAAAGGGGGCAAGCAGTTTATATTACATGATAACAATAAATGTTTTTAGGAAAAATATTTAAAATGGTTGTTAAATCAAGTGGGTTCTGATGCAACTCTCTTATTCAGTTACACCGCTAACTTCTAAATTTCTCTAACATGTCGAAGGGCCAGATGCTGGCGTCCTCTCCTATCCAGTTGGTGAATTTGGGAATATTGAGGCAATGTTACAATTGCCTCATGTACACTGACAACCCTCTCCTCCTCCCACATAACACAAATACTTGCGAGAGATGCAGCTATTTAGCCAAACTGGAGGCTGAGCTCTCTCAACTCAGGACTGGCAAGACCAAACAGGAGGAGAAGGCAACTACACACACCACAAAACCAGTCTCACATATCACAACAATGAATCAAACACATAAACACACAAAGTCATACTCGGAGGCTCTGAGCAAAAATTTACCTAAACAGCAGAGGCCTCCAAAGCAGACATCCAAGCAACTGCCACCTCATGACACACCACAGGCAACACATAAACCACAAAATCAGTGTGCAAAGCAGTCACAGCCCTTAAGGCCAAATACAACACCAAACATACTTGTCATAGGTGACTCCATAGTCAGACACACGGACGTCCCACTCACCAGGCTGAACAAGGAGGGGGTCACAGTAAGCTGCCTATCAGGCACTAGAATCCGCCACATAACACAAGCACTCGGGTCACTCCACAGCAAGTACAAATATGACACAGTCATTGTCCATGCTGGTGTGAACGACCTGAGATGTACCTCCCTGGACTACATGAAGAGAGACATAGAGGAGCTCTCTGATTATGTAGCCCAGGCAGGTATGACCCTGACCCTGAGCAGTATCCTTCCTTCACCAAGAATGATGCCACAACATAGAGACAAGATGATCAGCTTTAACAATTGGCTTAATTTCTGGTGTCATTCAAAGGGGATCCAGTGTCTGTCTGCCTGGGATGACATGCTTGACAAGCCACGCTGCTCGCAAGGGACAGCTTGCACCTGTCACCCTGGGATTCTGGATATTGGCTAAGGCTCTTGCCACCCCCATAGTGCCTTTTTAGGCAAGGCTCAAATTCTAAACCTACCACCCTAGAAAACAAAAATGGGAAGAAACTAAGGGTAATGCTGCTCAATGCCAGAAGTCTAAATCTCAAAATGCACACACTCGAGGCCCTTCTCAGTATGGAGAACATCGATGTCTGTGCTGTGACTGAAACCTGGTTCAAGGCTCCTGAGAGCACCCCGGCACTATCAGGTTTTACCTCATATCATGCGTTCCGGCCCCAAAAAAGGAGGGGGTGTATCCATATTCATCAAGGATACCCACACCTCCAGGTTGGTGGAAACGCACGAAGCATCGGAAACCATCCAGGTGCAATTAACCATAGGCAAAACTGCTCTACAATTTGTAGCATGCTACAGGCCACCCTCTCAAACTCAGGAACCCCACACAGCCTTCCTGAAGACACTGGAGGGTATAAATGTATCTCCAAACACCATTATATTGGGTGACTTCAACTACCCGAATATAGACTGGGAACATTACTCAAGCCCCAACTTTCTAGCCCAAAGGTTCCTGGAGTTCATAAATTCAAATGCCATGGAACTAGTCACCGTTCCCACAAGAGGAGAAAATATACTAGATCTCATCATCACAAACATGGGGACAAAATGCTCCACACCGGAAGTATATCCCTCATTGGTGAGATCAGATCACAAACTTCTCTCACTGGAAATCCACATCCCGCCCCCCCCCCAAACAAAAAAGACCACAGTGAAGAACTTCTCTAAAGCAAACTTCACACTACTCAAGACTGGTGTGGTATCCTTCAAGGCCCCGAGCCAGTGGAAACCACAACCCAAGCTGCAGAAGCCCTTACAAATGCCTTCTACGAACACCTCCAGGACTGCATGGATCAGGCAATCCCCAATAAAACCAAGACTCTTTCCACCAAGGGCAAATGTCCAGTCTGGTGGACCCCAGCCATAAACAAACTTTACAATAAGAGGAGAAAGCTGTTACATGATAGAGCAAAATCCATAAAAGAGAAGACACCCTTGATCATTATTAGTAAAAAATATGAGCACTCATAAAATCATCCAAGGCCAACTTTGAGAGAAAAATTGCAATAGATTCAAAAGACAATCATAAGGCCTTCTTCAGCTATGTTAGAAACCTGGGTGGAAACTCCCAGATATGTGCAGAATTAGTCCAAAATGATACAAAAATCACTGAACCCACAGACATTGCCAACATACTGGCAGACAGGTTCAATGTAAACTTCACCCCCCTCTCCCCCCCAAAAGGAGAGATAACTATCCCAGCGGAGTGTAGCCTCCCAGACATCTCAAATGCGCAGGTGAAAGCTGCTCTCTCTAAAGCTAAAAACACAGCATCAATGGGACCGGATGGTGTCCCCGGCTGTGTGCTACACGAACTCAACGAGGAACTAAACCCGCATATATGGCAGCTGTTTAATCTTAGCCTTACCACAGGATACGTGCCCAAGGAGTGGCGTACGGCAACTGTGGCCCCACTCCACAAAGGCGGTACCTCTACGGACCCTGGAAATTACCGCCCCATAAGCTTAACAAGCCTGGTCTGCAAAGCTATGGAGAGGATCATAATGGAACTCATAAACAAAGACATAGGGACTTGCAGACATTGGACCCGACCCAGTTTGGCTTTGTCAAGGGCAGATCATGCCTTTTGAACTTGGTCGACTTCTTCGAAACAGTCACCAAGGCCATTGATGAGGGAAAGACAGTCCATACAGCCTACCTTGACCTTGCAAAAGCTTTCGACACAATACCCCACTCGGGTATTATAGAGAAACTTACCAGCTTAAATGTAAACCCATATGTCACAAGATGGGTTGCAAACTGGCTAAAGGACAGAACCCACAGGGTTAGAGTTGCTGGTGCCATGCCAGACTCCAAGCCGGTCACAAGTGGTGTCCCACAGGGCTCAGTCCTTGGCCCCCTGTTGTTCGGCATTTACTTCTCAGAAGTACAGGCAAACATAGGAGGACTATGGCTGACAAAGTTTGCAGATGACTGCAAACTGGGCGCCATAGTGGAAAGTACATCGGACACAGATATCCTTCAGAGGGGTCTCACGGAAACTGATAACTGGTGCCAGAGCCATGGCCTGAAGTTAAATGCCAAAAAATGTATAGTCATACCCTTCGGGAAAATCAAGGTAACCCCAAGCTACCATATAGGTGGCAATCCATTAAGCACAGAAGAGGTTATCAGGGACCTGGGGACCCAGGTTGACAGTGGCCTTTCTTTTGACACTCACATTGCTAAAGTGGTTAGAAAGACCTTCTACATTGCCCACCTGATCATGAAGGGATTCACATCCAGATCAAGTGAGGTCATTGTTCCCCTGTACTCTTCACTTATCAGACCAATGATCAAGTACAATGCCCCATTCGGGATGTATCTCACCCGACACCTGCAGCAATTGGAGAGACCCCAAAAGTTCCTCACCAAAAGGATAAAGGGACTCCAAAATCTGTCATATGCTGCCAGACTGAAGAAACTCCAGCTCTATTCAGTCGCATACCGCCTGCTCAGAGGTGACCTGTGCCTGACATACAAGGCCATGTCCAACCCGGAATTAATGGACATGCTCCACCTCAAAAAATCCAAATCTACCAGATCCACTAGAGCAAGCGACTTAAACCTTAGCACGGATATAAATAGGACATGCTGGAGGGATAGATTTGTCACCCAGAGACTCCCTATGCTGTGGAATAGAGTCCCGGTCCATGTGAGGCAGAGCACCTCGCTGGCTCTGTTCAAGAGAAATCTTGACCGGTGGATGGGAGATCGTAGGTTTACCCCGGGAATCATCTCTGTGTCACTGCTGGACAGAGGCACAACAAACTAATGGGCACAGTATTTTTTAACATAAGGGGTGGCGTAAGCCACAAAACTTTGGGCTAGGCTTATAAATGCCTTAGGGCAGATAGCCTAGTATAAACCTATGAACCTATGGACACAGATCTAATTCCACCCCAATGCCAACATCTCAGGTCTGACTAACAGCCTGATCGGAATGACAGTGAATGTTAGTAGCCTGCTCTCCTCACCCGTGGGATTGAGGATTAGGGCACATGATTCCCACCTCCCTCGGCCAGGCATTTTCACCATGAGACAGTGTACACAGTGCATGGATTTATCAGAAGTGTGTACTGTGCCCTTCACACAAGTAAAACTAAACCCCTCCCCATGGCTCCTGAACCTCTGCTGATGGCCCGTCTCCTCCCACTCCTTGTCGTCAGGTTCGGTGCCCAGCAACCCTCCCCGATATGCTACAACCATGCACACCATCCAGAAGGGTGCTGGAAGCAGCTGGGTTTGGGGTGTGATATGAGGGCATTCAGTGCGTCTTGGGGAGGGCAACAGAAGGATACAAGGATATAAACCTGGTGTTGGTGAGGATATCAGGAATGACATACTGTGGAGGGGATGAGATGATATATAATAAATCTTGAGAATGGCTAAGCATGGAAGGGGGATTTGAGGACTAGGGGAATATACTGGTAATGATATGGTGGGGAGGGATAACCGTATGTAAGAACAGACAGGTCTTGGAAATCGCAAAGTATGAAGAGGAAATTTTAGGACACAAAATGAAACTTGGGAATGGTAAAATGTGGAGAGACAATATGAGAATACACAGGTGGTCTTGGTGAGGGCTAGCAGAGTGAGGAGGGAGTGTGATGTTACACAGTGGCTCTTGGGAATGGCAAAGGATGAAGTGGGATATCATGATACACAATAGATATAGAAGAGGGTCTTGGAAATGGTATGGAGCAAACCAGGATGAAAAGATACATGGGTGGGCTTGATAATATCAAAATGTGGAGGGGGGTATTAGAATAAACACTGGCTCTTCAGAATGGCAAAGTGTAGACGAGATGTGAGGATTCACAGGGAGTCTTGGAAAGGGTATCAGGAATGGCATATTGGGGGAGTTAGTAAGGGAAAGTGACGATATACAGTGAGTCTAGGGGTGGTACTGAAGTTGTTGCAAAAAAAATAAATAAATCTTATGCATATGAAATAAGCATACTTTTCTTTTTATATATGTTTTTTTAGCGCTCTCCTTAAAGAGTACGCACTTAATAGACACCCATGCTAACAGATCTTCTTTAACAGACTTGAGTTAATAATTATTGCTTATTTTCATACCCTAGCAGCCCCAATGAATTGTCCTTTTTTTCCAAGTAGCAAGGAACTTTGGTGATTGACCCACAGTTACAAGATACACGAGTAGGAAAGATGAGCTGTTTTGCAGTTTCCCTATTATTTTAAATTTTCATGAGTAAAAGCAGGTTATTTAAGCACATAGGCTGAAACACAATAGAGAAACGTGAATGTTAGAATATGACATAATGACAGGAATGGTAGAATATGACAATGACAGGCAAGTAGGGTACGATAAATGTAGTTAAGTGCACTATTTAAGCAGTTTGATAGGGTATGTTAGTCATCTTAACTGGAGCTGTAACAATGAATCACAGTAAAACTCCTACCATGTGTACCTGACTATATAGAATATATATGTCTCATCTGGTGCACTGTCTGCATTGGACTACTATTCTTCTAACACCTGGTGATGACAAAGCGCTTTACCAGGTGGGAAGCTGGATTCCGGAGGATGCATGACTAGACATCTGGCACACATCTGCAACTGCATGTCTGCGTTTGCACCAGCTAGCACACACTACATGAAGAAATGCACAGGGAGAAACTAGGAAGGGAATGGAGCAAATATCCTTCTGTGTTCCAGCCCAGTGCCTGTCACTGGTTTTGCCCCACACCGCAATTCTGGTCGCCACCACTGTACAGCCTCTGAGCTAAGAAACCAGCGTACCTACAGCATGGCCGGCCTTAGGCATAGGCGAACTAGGCGACCGCCTAGGGCGCCTTACAACTGGCCTTGTAAAGGGCGGAATTTTATGAATTTATTTATTTATTTTAACAATGTACTTTTGATTTTGATCTTCTCGCCCTTCACTTAGAGACAGGGCCGAGAAGAAAATAACAAAACCATAGGGCGAAGGGAAGGGGGAAGCGCCCTCCCACTTTGCATCAGGTTGCCTTCAACAAGTTAAAAAAAAAAAATTGCCGCCCATCACGCTTATGCGTCAGTGAAGAGAGGGGTTAAGGTCATCATGCGTGCACGTGTGGCTGTTCCGATTCAAAACAAGGTAAGTGGAAGCATGAGTTTATGTGTAAGTTAAGCCGTTTGTTTCTGTATGCGAGAGAAAGGGTGTGCGGGTATGTATTTGTATGTAAACTAAATTAGTCATTCTGTTTGTGTGTGTGTGTATGAGTGCATCTGTGTGTTCTTGCTTGCTGTAACTTGTTTTGAGCCATCGCAGTTATGAAGAACTGTGCCCACTGTCAGAGTATCTGGTTAGTGTATTTTTCACACAAGCTTATTTTGCTCCCTGCTGTGTACAATGTTGGTTTGCTTTTTAAGTACACCCCTAGCTAGCGATTCGCGATGGCGATTGGATGTGCTGTAGTACGGATTGTGTGCCGTTGAGGAAGGGTGGGAGAGCGGTAGAGTTAACTTGAGAATTTGGGAAGGAGGAAAGTATTTGGAAGGTACTGGGGGTTATAAACAGGGACACTATGTTAAAAACTTTTATTTGCAATCGGTACTCATTTTAAATTACAATTATTATTTTAGTATACGTCGTTAGTATCTGTTGTTCCCTAGCCTTATTTAAGTATATTTACTATTTTTTTTCTCTGTTTTGGTGAAGTAAGCAGTACCGTTATTGAAACTAATATATTTCATGATGTCCCGAGTGCTAGACGTTTAAACTCCCGGCAGGTTGCCCAGTCTTATTCAGAGACCTGGAAAACTGGTCATGGTTTTAGGACGTCTGACAACGATTTGATGGAAGTAGATGAGCTCGAGGAACCGAGATATCAGCCTAGTTAAGATGGGAGCATTGCTACACGCAGCTCTGTAACGTACCTAACAGGTGTGTCGCTGCCTCAAAAGTCTTATGCTAAGAAAAATAAATGGCCAGCTAGAATGTGTTCACTTCTCTGTTGCATTGTAGTAGTAACAGTGATTGCGATTCTTTTGGCCATCTGTTATCTCATTCTTAAAGATTTGCATTCTGAAAAGGAGAAAAACGAAGAAGGCATAGAAGTAGGCGTTCTCGGGTTTTGGACTTTGCTGGTTCTGGCTGCTGTTGCTGGTATGTCCTGCTGCATGTTTTCGTGGTGACCTATTTTGATTAATTTGAACCAGGAATGTTTCCTCCTACTCCCCTGTCTCCAGCAAGATTCAGGAAAATATCAGGACATTCTTTCCATATTGGATACACTATGGCGATATTGAATGGCATCATGGCAGCCCTTACTGTCGTGTGGAGTCTTAGCTAAGTTAAAGTTGCTATGCCAACACTGAATTGGGAGGTGAACCTTCAGCACAGCATAAAGGGAAAATTATCAAGACTTTTGAGGGCTTTCTGTTGCTTCTGCTGCTGCCTTTATTCAAACAACACCTGTGTGCCTTTGACATTTGCAGTTTTTTATATTTCAGAATTGAATAGGGTATGTGGATTATATAGTCTGAAGATTTTAAGTAATTACTAGCAGATTGACTACTTTTTAAGGAGGGGGTTGTTGTACAATAGGACCAAATAAAAGGAACAGAGATGTACTTTTGATGCACTGAAAATATATGCTTGCTATTTTATGAATAGCATTTTAAAATGTAATGTAATCATTTGCACAAAATTTTGAGGCTAAGCATTTTGACTTTGGGCTAAGAAATGTATATTTTTTTATAAATGTGCTTTTACATACAAAAAAGAAAGAAAAAAAAGGCTTATAAATGCCTTAGGGCAGATAGCCTAGTATAAACCTATGAACCTATTTAGTTGTCTGTGTAACTTCATTGCTTGTGTGAGTGTTTCCTGAGAAAGCTAACTTTTGAATTGCCTCTACCAGAATACTGTTCTCTGTGAAAATTGATTTTTGTGTTGTTTATATGCCATTGTTTGTTTTCTGTCTGATTTGCAGTATGTTATTTTATTTAAAATTCTTTTTCCTTGAGTATTAAAAGTTTTGGGCAGGGGAAGCAATTAAAGCTTGTCTCACTGATAAGTTATAGGAACTAGAGAAGGCTGATTTGTGTATGAAAACTGGGAAGACATTGACCCGTAGTAATAATTTAAGATTAAAAGAAAGCATTCTAAGGCAGCGTTTCCTCAAACGCTGGGCCATGTCATCAATTTTACCAGGCAGAGGTTGAGAACCACTGCCTTAGAAAATAGAAAGAACACTTCCAGCTCATTCAGTTTACGTTCTGCTGACTCCATGTTACTTTTGCACTTCCTGTTCTATGCCAAAAACACAATCCAGTCAGAACAGACACTAGGATTTTCTCAAGCCCAACAATAAATTATCCAGCTGCTCCACCTTCCACAACCAGAGGTAGTTTTTCAATCACATGAAGGACCTGTGCACCTTTTAATCCACTCATAATTGTCAGTTATGAAACGGGGTGGGTGTTGCCGAGACACATCCAGTAAAGTAGCTGTGAACTGCAGAGAGGGGGAGATAGACTCTAGAGATAACTGAATACCAGATAATCAAATATTAATGTAGCTGTTTCATTATCCACCTACTGTGCAGTGCCTGCCCAACTGGAGCAAGCAAAGTTGTTTTGTGGCATTTGCTGTTTTACTGTTTGTCTGTGGGGAAATTAGGTTATAATTTTAGAAAAATAATTATCCAGAAATGTGCAAATCTGGATCATATGAAATTGCATTACATAATTATAAACATGTACAGTAACTTGTTGATTAGTGTTGTGTAGAATCTGATAGCTGAAGAGAAGTGGTCAGGCACCAGTAGTGGAGAGTGGTCCCCAGGTGTTGAGAACTTTACATAAAAGAGAAACAGTTTTGTTTCCTTTGGCATGTTTTATGGTTGTTAACAAAAGGTTATTGTTGCTTTATTAATATGATGACTGTGGAAGCCTGTCAGGAGGATTTGTGGTTGTATTATTCATCTGCACCAGCCAACCTAGTTGAAACTCCTGAAGGTAAAAGAGTGCAGCCACTTAAAAGTATGAATGGGGAGACAAAGAATATGAACTATGCCCAGGCATCTAGGCACAAAGCATATCCTTTATTCCATCAACCATGAATAGGAATCAGCCTGTAGCACAGCTGGATGAGATTTCATGAGAGAAGAGATGGAATCAATCACAGATTATAACAGACATGGGCTCACAGCTCTAGGGGCAATGGCCAGTGTAGGAGTAAAGCATTACAATTGCTTAAAACAGGGATACTACAGGCCATTTATCTATTCACTTGCTAATTTATGTAAATAAGTGCCATGTTTCTTTCAATAGATAGATAGTTAAATTGTCTGCAACATCCCATGATGAAAGCAGCCAGAACTGCAGCACCCTGTGGTAAGTCAAGGCAATTAGTCAGTTCATGGGGTTTATGCTCCTTGACAAAGCAGAACATCCAGGGTTGCTGTACAGGAATGGTTGGTAACAATCAAAACAGTAGCAGTAGCTGTTTTTGTTACAGTAGCCTGAGGTAATGTATTTTACCTACAATGCTTTGAGGCAACCAGGGTTGGGTGTGTGTGTGTGTGTGTGTGTGTGTGTGTGTGTGTGTGTGTGTGTGTGCGTGCGTGCGTGTGTATGTGTGTGTGTGTGTGTGTGGGCAGTAATATTGGTGGACTGTAATGACAGAAGTCTTGTGTTTTTAATAGAACTCCAACAGCACTCATCATCTCCCCGATCCTGTGGTCAGGCTGCTGAGGATCACCTTCTCTGTATTCTACCCTGGGTACTCCCTCCCTGCCTATATACTCAAAAGGAAGAACAACTGTTTTTACCCAGAAGAACTCCCGAATGTTTTGCCTGCTAGCCCTGGCCTACTACTAAGCAACATACTGCAAGGACTCCCTATATCACACTGTGTATGAATTATTCTACCCTGGGTACTCCCTCCCTGCCTATATACTCAAAAGGAAGAACAACTGTTTTTACCCAGAAGCACTCCCGAATGTTTTGCCTGCTAGCCCTGGCCTACTACTAAGCAACATACTGCAAGGACTCCCTATATCACACTGTGTATGAATTATTCTACCCTGGGTACTCCCTCCCTGCCTATATACTCAAAAGGAAGAACAACTGTTTTTACCCAGAAGAACTCCCGAATGTTTTGCCTGCTAGCCCTGGCCTACTACTAAGCAACATACTGCAAGGACTCGCTATATCACACTGTGTATGAATTATTCTACCCTGGGTACTCCCTCCCTGCCTATATACTCAAAAGGAAGAACAACTGTTTTTACCCAGAAGAACTCCCGAATGTTTTGCCTGCTAGCCCTGGCCTACTACTAAGCAACATACTGCAAGGACTCCTATATCACACTGTGTATGAATTATTCTACCCTGGGTACTCCCTCCCTGCCTATATACTCAAAAGGAAGAACAACTGTTTTTACCCAGAAGAACTCCCGAATGTTTTGCCTGCTAGCCCTGGCCTACTACTAAGCAACATACTGCAAGGACTCCCTATATCACACTGTGTATGAATGTACGTAGCCAAAGAAAATACCTCTGTACTCATTGCCTCGCTATTTATTATTACCCATTTGTCTGATTGTATGCCCTACTGAGAGTGCGTTCCTTACAGCAGCCTACCACGCACCATTTACTACAGCCCCCTCCTAATGCCATACCCTTTTAATCACTTAGCTCCACCTAAGGCCTATTTATCACTTTTTACCTCTATCCCTTAGTATCACTTTCTACTACCACTAGGTGGCAGCACCCTATCACTACATACCTAGTAAGAAACTAGTTCTTTACTGGTCTCTGCACCTATTACTGTCTATGCTTTCCATTTCTATTTAACAAATATACATACTCCCTACCTTTTTTCTGGTTTTTTACATCCACTCTCTCCCTGCTATATCTGACATTCTCTCTTTCTCACCTTCTTACCTTCACCTCTGTGTTCCCATATAGCATACAATACCTACCCACTTACCTTCTTTACTGACTCCTGTTGCTGATACTTTTTTCTCTGATCCTCTAGTTTGGATTGTTCCAACCCGCTCTGGGCTCACTCCGCTCCCCTACCCTACCCCCATATCCCACCCACCCCCAGTGCATCTACACTTATACTCACCTAACCACTCCTACTTCCTCCCTATTATACCCTCCCCTTCCCCTATATCTATAATACCTCCCCCTTTCCTCACCATCTTCTACACCCCTATAATTCACCTCCTCACACATCACACCTCCCTTCATATTTAACAACACAATATTTATTTCTAATCCCTTCTCCCAACACTACATATTCTACCCTAGCTAAGCCTCAAAATGCTTACAAATATTCTTTCATTCACAATCCAACTATTACTACTTCTAAGCCTTACTTATATCCACTACCTCTCCCAGCCCAACATCTAAATGACACACCATTACTTCACACAACCAGCTCACTCCCTTCAACTCACTTACACTCATTTGTCTCAATCTCCTCTGGACTATATCCCACTTATACCCATCTATTTTTTCACTACAAACTATCCTCTACTTATAAACACTGTAACCCCTCTTTAACCATCAATATCTACTCAAACCTGAAAATATACAATATACAAACAAGACAATCCAAACATCTCATCAACATAATCCAACACCTAACAACCATACTACTATCTGGAGATATACACCCTAACCCAGGCCCAAACACTACTTCTCCTGCATCTAAATCCATCCTATTTGCTTCTCTAAATGCCCAAAGCGTAGTTAACAAAATCCCCAATCTCCACGCCTGGCTTCTTAACAACAAACCTGACATCTTAGCTATTTCTGAAACCTGGTTAAAACCTCACATGAAAGATATTGAAATAGTGCCACCAAACTACTCTATCATCAGAAAAGACAGGGCCACAAAAAGGGTGGTGGGGTAGCTCTACTCTACTCATCCACCCTTTCCATTACTCCCTACAACAAACCCATTCCTCACTTCTCCAATGCTGAACTAGTTCTAGCTCTGTTTCAATTAAATAAACACAAACAAATTTGCATAGCCTCACTTTACATCCCCCCTGGAGATAATACCTCTATACTTGAAGATATCCTATCTTGGCTTTCTACCAATATCAGTAATGAAACCATTCTCATGGGAGACACAAATATCAATTGGTCTTCCATTGATTCTCCTACACACCCTCTAAACATCAACCTATATAAGTACTCTCAGCTAATCAACCTGACTACCAGACCCTCTAAAGACTTCTCCAGTGGCACTACCCTAGACTGGATATTAGTCTCTCACCCCCACTACTACACTGATAGTGGAACTCTCCCTCACTCCCTCAGCGACCACCTTCCTATTTTCACTAGACGACTTCCATCTCCATTACATGTAACTCATAATTACATCACCACTGAACCTTAAAACTTCAACCCAATAACCTTCTCAGACTCTAAAATCAATAAACTGGAACTCACTAAAAACACTACCATTGGACAATGCAGTTGCACACTTCAATACAATTTTCCTTCATCTACTGGATAGTCTTGCCCCCATAAAAACCAAAAGAATACGAAACAACTCCATGGCTAACAAAAAACACACTAACTGTCATGCGATGTAGAGACAAAACCTGGGCACAGTACCAAAGATGCAAAACTCCAACCACCCTTATTGAATTCAAAACACTTCGCAATTCGTAGAAAACTTATCACAGCAGATCGACAGAATTACTTCTCCTTACTCCAAAACAACCACAAAACCAATCCTCAGAAATTCTGAAAGGCATGAGTACCCTTCTAAAACCTGGCACAGGAGAAAACCCAACCCCAGACCCAAACGCATTAGATATAGATCTAGCTACCCAATTCAACTCTTTTTTCATAGACTCTATTACCAAACTAACCACATCCTTCTCTAATAACACCTCACCCCTGCTTCTGCATCCCCTCCTGTCATCCCATACATCTCCAACCACTCAACTTCCACCATTCTCCCTAAAACCCATTCCTACTTCTACCATAAGAAAACTCCTGCAAAACTAAAACCATGCACCAATGCTCGATAACATTCCCTCATCCTTCCTCAGCATAGCAGCAAGCCATTGCCTTCCCAATCAGCATCCTAATCAATCGTTCTATCCAGGAAGGGCTTGTACCCAAACTCTGGAAAAGGGCATTCATCATTCCCCTGCACAAAGGAGGCAATAATAACAATATTACTAACTTTCGTCCCATTGCCATTCTCTCTCCTATATCAAAAATTCTAGAGAAATGTATTCATCTTCAACTCCTTCAACTCCTTCCCTATCTCATAGATAATAACTTACTAACTCCCACACAACATGGATTCAGACCCGGCCACAGCACCATGACCCCTCCTTTCCTTCCTGGAAACTGTGAATAAAGCCAGAGATTCTGGCTCTACTGTATCTACACTCTTTCTTGACCTCTCTAAGGCCTTTGATACCATCTCTCATAACCTTCTCCTAACTAAACTATCCAACCTAAACCTATCCCTTTCCTCTCTCAATTGGTTCACCAGCTATCTCTCCAACAGGCAACAAGCTGTCAAGTCGAAAAAGCCATCTCCTCTTTCCTTAACACACCCACTGGCGTCCCCAAGGTTCCATTTTGGGTCCTCTCCTCTTCAATATATTTATAAATGATTTCTTCCACTCATTACCCCATGCTAAACTTATTCAATATGCAGATGATTCCACAATTATCTGTTCAGCCACATCCATCCCTGCTCTCTTAAAACTGACTCAAGACGCCTTTTCTACCACAGAACAGTGGATGATGGACAATCATCTAGCACTCAATGCATCAAAAACCAAACTTATGGTATTTACCCCCTCTAAAACCAACACCATTGATAGAAAAATAATTTCCATCACTAGTCAGAATAACACACCTCTTGAACTGGTATCTGAAACTAAACTACTAGGAGTCCTGATTGATGACCAGCTTAAATTCAGTAACCACCTACAACTAAACATAAAAAAAACCCACCAAAAACTTGGTATGCTCTATCGACACAATCGATTCCTCACTAGATCTACTAAGCTCACTCTTGCTACTACATTTCTCATCCCTTCCCTCCTTTATGGTGCGCCTCTGCTAACAAACCTACAATCCTCTCTCAAAACAAAACTGTCCTCTTGTTATAATAAAATTGCCAAATTTTCAACTAGCCACAAATCATCTACCCATCACTGTGTCTCTCTCCACAAACTTAACTGGCTAGAGCTTCCCAACCATCTCTCCTACACTCAGCTTACCTTTGCTCATAAACTAATTTTTCAGCCCTCCCTCTGTCCCTCTCTCAGCTCTACCTTTAAAATGCACCTGCCACAAAGACTCCTAAGATCTAATAACCAAAACCTAATAGAACTGTACAAGCCCCATCACTCTCCAGGACAAAACCTCCTGTCCTTTGCCCTGGCACGCCTATGGAACTCCCTTCCTCCCTCCATCCGTATCACCACCAACCTCCCTACTTTTAAAAATCACTGCACTCACATCTAACATCCTCATGGGAATGCTCCTGCTCCCACCCTCCTAGCCTGTTCTTCACTTCTTATGGGCAGCTTTACCATATATTACCAGACACCCAATCATAAGCCAACTGTAATGACATCTTATAATTATTTTATTCTATTATTTCACTCAAGAAACTATATATGTACTGCAGCAATAATTTAATGTAACCTTAACATTTAAAAAAAAAAAAAAAAAAAAAAACACAAATATATTATGTAAATGATTAATCTTTGCTTTATCTTGAACCCTCAAATTTCCACAATTGTAAACTACTGTAATCTTTTTGTTTACCAATGTTTTAAAGCTTTGTCTTTCACTTACAAATTATTGTAATTGTAAATTGAAAAATGATGTAATCTCTTTTGTAACCTTTGTTTTGGAGCTTTTCTCCCCAGGACTCCATTGAAAACGGGTTCTTATTGGCCCAATGGACTATCCTGGTAAACCAACTGCTAATAAATAAATAAATAATTGAGTGGCCTTTTATTTTTGACATATTTTGAAATGGGTAGTTATTGGTTCATACATTTTGTTTCATTGCTTATTAAACAAATGTTTAAAACTACAAATTTAAAACATATTCTAACAAGCGGTACTGTATTATACAAGGAATATAATTTAGTACAATCAGGAAAGTGAATCCAAGAATAAGTACGTGTATGCATGGCCCTAAAAATGTGTGCAAGGAGTCTGTTTTGAAAACAGCCCAAAGGTAAACTTGGTTCTCCACTAGCCAGATGCATTACTATGAATGTGGATTTTCATGCCATTTCAATGAATGTGAGTTTCAAGGGCAGAGAAGTTTACTGCTCATGCTATAAGTCTCTCTTCATTGTAAGACTCTATTGTTTATTTAGCAAATGGCTGTCTGTTTGTGCTATTTTATTTCAATATCTGTAATCACTGTAGAAGCGAATAAGAGAACAGTATGCATGGTAACTGGTGAGAAATAACCAAATAATGGAACATTGGAGTGGCTGAGGTGGGGGCTGCTTCTGGGGGGAGGGTGTTGCTGCTGGAGTGGCTGCTCTGGGGGGGCAGTCTGTTACCGTGCTATTTGACAATGATCTGGCTCTGGTATTTAAAGTAGAAAATACGTATGCAAAGGTAGTTGCAGTTTAACTACATTACAATGTATCTTTTTTTCCCTATGCATTGAAATAATTTAAGGAAATGACTGGGGTGGCTTTCTTGGGGAATGACTCTGTGGGTGTGGCTCAAATAGGGGTGTTTCATGAGTGTGGAGTGGGTGTGGCTTAAGGGGCGCCAGAACACTACTTCGCCTAGGGCGCCATTTCAGCTAAGGCCGGCCCTGACCTACAGCAAGGTTACAGGCAGCACTGACAAGAAGATATGAATGTGACAAAGATGGTCAGTTTTACTACCCCCCCGTAACTAAGCTGTGAAACAGCAACAATCATATTAAGCATATGCAAAAGAAACTCAGCATATTCAGATGGTCATACCATGTTGCTCTGAAGCCATAGGTCATAAAAGGAATGGTGTCAACAAATCAGGAAAATTCCAAACATGTCCCATGCTATGAAGGATGGCTATCGGGAAAGAGAGAGAAAAATTACTAATGGACTACAGAACTGGAAACAGAAGGCCAAAGGTTAATGAATGTGAAATCAAAATGGAATAAGACATGAAGCCATTGCCTTGCCAACTGCTCAGTCAGCAACCCTGAAGTACAGAAGAACAGGTAACACCTTAAAAAGCTTATTCTAGTGCTTAGATATGCTATAGAATAATGACATGAACAAGGCTGCTACTGGCAACTTATCTGTTCTATTTTATTTGAACACACACACAATCATTTTCTGGAGGCTGGTTCACCAGTTGTGATACAACAAAATCCCACATACTGCAAGTTCCAAAAAGACACTGGGAAGCCAAGCAGGGCAGTATATACATAAAAATACATGCTTATTCAATAAAGTATTTGGCTTTGCAGCTCCAAAATAAAATGAACAGTACCTTCATAACAGGATACAAGCGGTCTTTTTAAGGGAAAAAGTAAAGTCCAAGGCTGCATTCTTCTCCCAGGGCCAAGTCTCAGCTCATAAAACAAGTACTTCCACAAATGATATTTCACAGATTAGCTCTGAACAGTCTATCACTCCATCCTATCAGGTCTTCCTTTCAGATGAACCTCTATGTGAGGAACTAACTTCCTGAATTTAGCTCCCAGGCTACTCCCCTTAATAACACAGTAAGTGGCAAAAAAGACCCTGTCATCTAGGATCATAGGAGATTACTAGGCTATCGACTCGGAGGTCATTTTAAACCTACCCATTTCATACCAATGTAATACCATAGAAATGCTAGTCAATACAAAATATTGCATTTAGTGATGACTGCCCATGTCCAGGAGGGTTGTGGGTGCTAACCCAGGTAAGAATTTACAGTGTCTCATCCACTTGTCCAGGTTCCTCTTGAATAGCGTCATAGTGGTGGTCTGTTTCACATAAACTGGTAGCTTATTCCAAAGATGTGGCAGTTGCTGGGAGATAAATCTGCCCCTCCAGTATGTCTTATTTAAGTTGCAGGCCACATTTAGGTCCCTGGAATGGGTAGTCCTCGTCCCATTTGATTTACAGATATGCAGCAAGTTCATTAGGTTTAGGTCTTGGATTGCTCTGTAGGCCAGGCACAAGTCTCCCCTAAGAAGTCTATATGATATAAAGTATAGTTACAGGGGAATTTAGTCGGTCTGTGTAAGGTACATGCTGAAGCCCCTTGATCTTCTTTGTAAGAAACCTCTGACGTCTCTCTAATTGCTGCAGGTGCTTAGTATGGTACATGCCATATGGGGCGTAGTACTCAATTATGGGCCAGATAAGTGCTGAGTATGAGGGGTTATAACTTCTTTTGCTCTTGAGGTAATGCCTTTGCTAATCAAGTGTGCTACATAGAAACCTTTCCTTACTGCAATAGACGCATGGTGGTCAAAGTTAAGGTGGCAGTCAACTTGTGATCCCAGATCCCAGGTCCCTTACCACTTCATGGATACTTAGGGTATTGTTGTTGATTTGACAGTGTGAGGGGATATTGTTTGTGCTGAAGGGAATGATGATACACTTCTTTGCCTTCAGTTTGAGACTATGACTAATACACCAGTCAATGGTCTGCGTGAGACCCTCCTGGAGTATACTGACATCATCTGTTCAGAGCATGGAAAGCCAAGCAGAGATCACCCCTCAAGAATCTGTATGGCATTAATGATTTTGTATCTAAGGGTGCAGAGACCAGGGATCTTTTTGGTGAGGAAACACAAGTCACAAATGCCGGTTTAGGTGCTTAGTGAGGTACATGCCATAGGGCGCATTACATTCAATGAACGGCCTAATAAGGGATGAATAAAAGTGGGACTAATAACTACTGTACAAGGCAGAAGGATGTTCTAATGACCACAGAAATCGTCTGGTCAAAGGTTAGAATGTTATCGATATATATACCCAAGATCCTGATGATGTGCCAAACTTAAGTGGAATGTTGTCTCTATAGCAAAAGGTAGTGATGCTATATTTTCCAAAGGAAGCTATGCTGTATTTTTTCAGTATTGAAATTAATTCCATGATTAATACACCAAGCATTTATTTGGCTCAACCCTTACTGAAGAAGAGGAATGTCAGAATGGGATTTGATAATTGACCCAGTTTGCAATTATTAGGAAATGTAGTTGGTCAGAGTCCTTTGATATCAGCTTTTGTCACACAAACATATATACCGAGGGGGGGGGGGGGCTAGAACAGAGCCGTGTAGGACATCACTGGTGACATTTGGTCTGAATAGAGCAAATACTCCCAATCTTAACAGCATGGTTTCTGTCAGAGAGCCAATTACTACTCCAGAGAACTATGTATGGGTTAATGTTGGGTTGGGAGGGTTTATGAATAATCCCAGAATGGGAGCTAGTATCAATGGATATGGCAAGGTCCAGAAAAACATACCTCTCAACTGTACAGATTTTTGCAGAGTATCCATATTTTTGCCTCATATTTTTGGTTGGTTTCTCATAAAATTGTTTTTCTGGCAAACCATTGGCAAATCATTGAGGGTTAAGGTCAGAGAAATAATGACAAACATTTGATTTTCGGACTTTATACCCTTCAGAAAATTCATGCAAATGCAAAACCTGTTATTCTATCAACTTTCTGTTTGTCAGAGCAATATGTAAAAAAAGTGTCCCTATTTTTTGGGCCTTTGTCCCTGCATTATTTATGGCTTTTCACAGATTTCTTGCTCTAAAGAGTTTGAGAGGTATGAATGTGGACTGTATACCCCAGATCTTCATTAACCCTTTCAAAGAACTCAGCCAGGTAGATATGAATGTGGACTGTATACCCCAGATCTTCATTAACCCTTTCAAAGAACTCAGCCAGGTTGAGCAGGCATGATATGTCTTTTACAAAACTGAATTGGTATATAACCAGGGATATAAGGTCACCTAGAATATTTGTTTATTACTTTAGCTGTAATATGTTTCATAACCTTGCAAATAATATCGGTGAAGCTAATGGGTCTGCACTTCCTGGATCAGTAGAGCAACCATCTTTATGCAAGGATGCCACAACTGCTATTCGCCACACCACATTGACATAACCAGTAGAGAGACACAGGTTGAGGAGTCGATTTACTTACAATAATTATTTATAAACGACTAAAATAAATACATTTATAATAACAAAAATAAATACAATGGTAGTTCTGGGCTTACCGTTCATCTCCATGTAAAGGTACCATAACCACTTTGCTTCCTTCACACCCAGTTTACTTTCCTTAGCATTTAGAGTCGAGTCTGCTTGTCTTATGGATTCTAACACAATCTGCAATCAGGCAAGTCATTCTCAAGCTGCTGGGTGAATAACAACCTCATTCAGGTTGGCCCCAGTATACCAGGAATGGTGCTTCAATATTTTACCCACTAGCCTCAGAAAAATAGCTGGGGCTCTAGCCCACATGGTAACACTGTGTAGGGAAGATACCAGCAAGGGTTACAAAAGCTGTTTTTTTTTTCCACTGGCAGAGGGGGGGAATGGTATCTGCAGTATCCCTCTGTTGAAGTCTGGTGTTGTCAAGCATCCGTTCTGGGTTCTCCAACTCAAAGATTCTAGACATGGGATAGCTATTACACTTTGATATGCTATTCAGTTTCCAAAAGTCATTACAAAATCTACCATTTTCATCGGGTTTAGGGACAAAGCTACTGAGTGCCCCAGTCAGTTTGTGACTTTTCTATCATGCATAGTTTGAGCATTTTGTGAACTTCTCTAATTGTTTTTGTGACTCGGGTACTCTATAAAGTCTTTGTCTAACCATCACTCCCGATGTTATCTTTGTATTATGTTTGAAGTCCTCCTCAGTATTTCACAGGAAACTCCTGTTGGCAAAATGTATCTTTTGTTCTTGTATTTCAGACAGGGATTATTAATATTATTATTGTATTACAGGGTTTATTAATACTGTATTTCAGACAGGGATTATTATTATTGTATTTCAGGATTATTATTATTACTGTATTTCAGACAGGGATTATTATTGTATTTCAGGGATTATTATTATTACTACTGTATTTCAGACAGACTATTATTATTATTATATTTCAGACGGGGATTATTATTATTACTGTATTTCAGACAGGGATTATTATTGTATTTCAGGGATTATTATTACTACTGTATTTCAGATTATTATTATTATATTTCAGACGGGGATTATTATTATTATTGTATTTCAGACAGGGATTATTATATTTCAGGATTATTATTATTACTGCATTTCAGACAGGGATTATTATTGTATTTCAGGGATTATTATTACTACTGTATTCCAGACATATTATTATTATTATTATTATTATTATTATTATATTTCAGACAGGGATCATTATTGTATTTCAAACAGGGGTTATTATTATTATTGTATTTCAGGATTATTATTATTACTGTATTTCAGACAGGTATTATTATTGTATTTCAGGGATTATTATTATTATTACTACTGTATTTCAGACAGACTATTATTATTATATTTCAGACTGGGATTATTATTATTACTGTATTTCAGACAGGGATTATTATTGTATTTCAGGGATTATTATTATTACTACTGTATTTCAGATTATTATTATATTTCAGACGGGGATTATTATTATTATTGTATTTCAGACAAGGATTATTCTAGCTGTACTTTTGGGAGAACCTCCTTGTTCTCTCTTGTAAATTTGCTCTACCTTTCCTTTACCAGTCTAACTGTACAGTTAATGGCTTTTATGCTTTCCATTAATTCAAATGGCCCCTGCCATTTGACCAGGAATTTGTTTTCCATGCAGGGCACCAACACTAGGAACTGATCTCCCGGGGTTAAGTTGGGCATCCTTATTATAGACTCATTGTTTCATTTCCTGGGCTTTCTGCATGTCTTCCCTGGCTTTGGGGATGGACAGCTTTAACCAATCCTGCAAACTAACAGTGTTCTATTACACTTTTAAATGGGTTCTTCCCACATTTTCTTAGCAATGTCAAGCAGCCCTCTGACATACATGCCATACAGAAGATCAAATGGGGAACCCATATGAACCCTGTGGCACCCCTCTGGCTGCAAATTGTAGACAGGATAACAAGGGGTTCCAGTTTCTACCAGCCACATCAACTTTCCTCAGCATGAAATTTCAGTGCTTTATTAAACCTCTGTACTAATCCATCTCGCAACAGATAGTGGACAGATGTTTTTAACTGTCTGATGTTAAAGCTAACGGTTCCATTAACATAAAGGGAATGCCTTGGTCAGTAAATATGTCTTTAGAGATGCTCACTTAGCAGAATAACAACACTTGCTCCTGGCAGTCGCCTCAGTGTTAGCTTTGCATAACAGCACTATTTCTGGAAGTTTGGTAGCACAGTCTGTTATGACTGAAATGTACCAATACTTATTGTTGTATTTTGCTAAAAGCCTCATAACATCCACAGCAGTATGTTTAAATGGTACTTCTGTGATAGGAAAGGCAAGTCAAGGCACTTTTACATCTAGGATACAGTGGTTTTCTGACTTGTCTTTTGGCTCTTCCCAGTTAGGGGTCACCACAACAGAACTCTGGCCCGCTAATGATTGGCAGTGGATTTTTACGGTGCCAAGTTGCCAGCCCGACACCCAACATTCAAGGAAGGCACAACCATTCACGCACGCACCTACCTGCATGTCTTTTACATCACTCGACCACGGGGAGAACATGCAGACTACACACAGAAGGCACTCCAGCCGAGAATCAAACGGGAGAACTTCTTGCTGTGAGGCAACAACGCTAACCGCTGCACCACCATGGCCTAACAGAGTGGTTTTCGGACACTGTGGATAAAATGTACATACACGTTTCTACCTCTGTCATTATGCCAGGCCACTAAAATCTGGACAACACCTTTAACTTAGTTTTGTCTATTCCCAGGTGTCCTCCTAACAAGTGACCATGGGATGGGTTAACTGCCAGTATTCCATAAGGTTTTTGCACACCAGTAACAGATACAGAATTCATTCCCTTTTTTTACTTACCGGTTCGATTCTCAGCTAGAGCGAGACATGCATGAATGGGCGTACCTTCGTTGAAGGTTGTGCATCAGGGCTGGTAACTCGGCACGTAAAAATCAACTACCAATCATTAGCAGACCGGAGTTCCTCTGTGGCAACCCCTAACCGGGAAAAGCCGAAAGACACAACAACAACCCTATATAAAAGAGGAGATTATCATTTTAACTAAATGTAGGGATAAGAAGTAATGGGAACATCCTGTCCTCTATCTTCTCGTACAACCTCAGTTATATTCTTTCTCTGAATTTTTAAAGTGTGTGAGGCTTACTTGTAAGTCTACTAACTCTGAATAACTTTCTTCAGTAACCTACCTCGAGATGGAAGGTGCAGAGTCTTCCCCAAAAAATAACAGTACTACAGCTTAAATTATGTCCTTCCCTACAGGAAGCAGTACTATTCAAAAAATAAATTCAAATTTTTTTACTTTCTTGGCTGTCAGCACAAGACTGTTGAGTGTTCGCTTTTCTTTTAGACTGCTGTCCCCCTACTTTTAGGTTGACTCGGTACCAGCCTCTTACTCTCTTTTTCTTTGCTTAAGCTGCCTTTCTCTACAAAGAGCATCTCAGAATAAAATTCATCAGTTTTACCTTTTTTCTTCTTGGTCTACCGATTCCTGCTTTCAACTTCTAAAAGTCCGCCTTCAACTGTATTCTGTGCCTTAAACTAGCAAAATCGACTCATAACTCTGGATTCTCCTTTCTGCTTACTTCACATTCTGTACTCACTTTGTTCTGAGAGTCCTCACTCAAGTTCTCTCTTTTTTCTAATTTTATCCTCTCTATTTTGGTGCTAACATGTTTTAAGAGTTTATGTGTACATTTCATTCGGCACGGTTTTTACTTCAACATTTCTTTACTGCTACTTCTTACGGCTTGGGGTTTCTGTTGCATTGTCATTAAGGTAAGCTTGTGAGAACCACAATCAGACTCCCTCTCCCTTTGTAGTTTGTATGTCATCTCTTCTCCTGGTTTTGATTCTATGTCCGAGTACTACTGCCTTGCTTTCCCATTCCTATCCTATAATGAAAGAGGGAGTCATCCTGCAATGGTCCCCCAAACACAAGTTTTCAACAGTGATTTAAAATGAAGAAAGCCTTTTACTAATATCACATCGTGGGTTAAATCAGAATGCAACAGTTCTTGCAGATCTGTATACATTTCAACATGTGTAAAATAAATGTGCATTACCTCCATTTTTTGATTTTGATTGTTGCTGATATTATGCTCACACACACACTATGAAAGCCCAAGAAGGAAAACAAAGCCTCCAGTAATAATCGTGGTTTGAAGCTCCATTCCATCTAAAAACATAGTTTACTAGCTTGGTTGTAAAACAGCAACAAAGATTCAATTATCCTGTCTGTAGCACTATAATACTCCACAAATACGTATTCATTTACCCTTGTAAAAATGCAGAATTAAGATATTTTCTCATAATCAGTGCACTTTTATACCTCACTCCCCAGCATCCTACGATCACAGCATATTAACATTAAATGTGCTTTTGTCCAGACATTCTTCTCTTGTTATACTACAAAGTCTGCATTTATTCAAATGAAAAGTACTTGTTTACATTAATATCTTTAACACATACAACAGTCACTGAAAAGTCTCCCCCCACATTTAAAACACCCCTGACTACACTCTACAAAAACTGCTTTACTATATATAACATGCATATAATACAACCTAACGTTTGATAAACATGTGTTTATCGTTCCAAGGATGTCCTTCTACATTGGACAACTTATAAACAAAGAGATTGCGTCTAGATGTAGGGATGTCATTGTCCCCCTATCCTCACCCCTCATTGGGCCAATCATTGACCCAGAGACTCCCCATACTCTGGAACAGACTGCCATACAGGTCAAGCTGAGCACCTCTTTGGGCCTCTTCAAAAGGAACCTTGACGATTGGATGGGAGATAGGAAATTCACCCCGGGGATCATGTCAGTTGCCCTGCTAGACAAGTGGACCAGAGAAGTAAACATTCTGGGAAGAAATAGCCAGGGAATTGTTATGGCTAGGCTTGTACAGACCCTAGAGCCAATAGCTTAGTACCAACCTATGAACCTATAAATGCCTCTTCTGGCATGTATCTGTCCAAACACATGCAACAGCTGGAATGCCCACAGAGATACCTTACTAAAAGGACACAAGGCCTAAACAACATATCCTAGATGGACCGACTCAAAGCCCTGTTATTATATTCAGTATCCTACAGACTGGTAAAGGTGACCTGTGTCTGGCATACAAGGAATCCTCCTACCTATTACTGATGGAGCTACTGCACATCAAGTCAAATGGCAAAGTAAATACTCGATTTAGGGATCTAAACCTTACCTGCAACAGCAATAGATATGTTTGGAGGGACAGGTATACTTCGTAGAAGATACTGCTGCTGTGCAGCAGACTCCCCATCCATACAAAACAAAAGTTCATCCCTGTCCATTTTCAAGCACAACTTCAATCTATTATGGATGGGAAACAGAAAATTTACCCCAGGACTGCCACCTGTACTATTAATGGGCAGATGCAGCTCCTAAATGTTTTATCCCATGCTTGGGTCCCCTCAAATTATCCATGGTATGATCACAGCTATTCTCATTAGGGGCAATACATAATTATCGTCCATGGGATGGCCAACGGCAATCTATAACCAAATAGGACAGGCTATTTAGAGCACAAAAAGGGAAACTGGCTTCGTTATCATGGCCCAGACGGGCAGTTAGTCTAGCACTTACCTGTGAACCTAGATCCATTGGTTGTTACTTCACTCTCTCCCTTTTAGCGTCCTTGTAAAACATTAAAGTAGGATATATGCTTTACAGTACACCCACATCTTTAACAAAGTCAACAATAGTACAGTATTTTTTAGCCACTTTTTCTTGCAAAGCCATATTTAAAAAATGTGACGATGTTTTATAGTCTCCCATTTATTCAACAATTTCAGTGTTGCTTGCCTTCTTCCTGTTCACCTCCATTTCCCAACACCAGACTCTGGTTCAAGTTCAGGGTACTCCTGAAACTTCTAGTAAACTCCTGTGCTTTTTTTCTGTCTTGCAAGTATTTTCCATTGGAACACTGGAAAAGGTTGTTCTGCTTGCTGGCTCACTTTTAAACTTTTTTATTTCCTGTTTAGGTTGTTCTGCATCAAAAATGTCTGAGCCTCCTGGAAAACAAATGCTCTGGATACAGCAGCTCGAATCTCACACCCGCCTCTCGACATTCTGTGATTGCTGGGATAAATTTGCTTCTCTTCTACCTGGTGTACCATGAATAATAATTTTCTACAAACATTCTGCTGTCCCCGATTTTTACTAATTTGCCCTTCTGCCACAGTTTTGTCAGGATCAACTCTTTCTGATGGCATAATTGCATCTTTTCTAATACAGGTCTTGGCTGCTCTGCTTTCTCATGGTCAGGTTCGGAGAGTATATTCCATGTGCCCTTTCAGTTAACAAATCCTGCTGTGTGCAACACCAGTCCATTTGCTTCTTTATGCTTTCACAAAATTAATATGGTCTGTTCCATCCAGTTCTCTGGTACAGCAGAGAATCTCAGGTTTTCTCAGCACACTCTGTCTTTCAAGTCTGCTATTTTTTGAACAGCTTATTTTGAGAAGCCTCATACCCAGCCAGCTTTTTCTTCCCTTCAGCCTATTTTTGCAGTTTTATCAGTTCATCTGAACAGCTAGTTACATTCTTTTAATGTTTCATTTATTTTAATCACCTCTGAGTACATTTGATTTATTCCTCTAGTTTACTGGACACCATATTTTGCACCAAAGCTGAAGTCAGAACTGCTTTCTGTTCAACAACTGCATGCTTCTTCCCATCCAGTGTTTTCTCTTCACCTTTTCTGGTTGATTTTCTTTCAGGTTTTCCAAATTTCTTCTTTGCTGTCATCCAGGCAGTATATATACTAGCCCGTTCTTTTACCCAGTTTCTGTTTTCACACTGGGAGAGCCGAAGTTAAACTGCTGATCAGAGTGCAGCCATCTTGGAAGTCTTACACTGCTTAGCATTGCTTGGTATAAAATGAAGTCAGTTTCAGAAAATAGACGAAAAACTTTTTTTGTAATATGAGATTCCATGATTAAGAAAATAATCAGGTATATTACAAACATTAGGGAAAACAGTTCTGACTCACTAAGATTGGAGACAGTAACGCGATATTTGCAATGCCTTAAAAAGGGTGATAAACAACAGGTGGTCGTTACTATTTTGTTTTACGAAGGGGCAAATGGTTTGTGTGCAACCTCTTTGTATCATATGTATCAAAAATTGAAAAGCTATTCTATTTGTTTTGCATCTTTAAAGTGGACATCTGTTTTAGTAAAACTCTATTCTCCCCAAATGTTAGTAATTACCAACATTCCACGGCAATGTTATAAAACAAATGGCCAAGGAAGTTTTGTTAGAATAAGGATATTGACCTGATTAATTATTGGGATAAGTATTTGGCCAAAACAGAATTACTTTGCAGGGGCAATTTTCACCTTACTTTCTTAGGTAGTAAATTATTAAGCAAGACATTTTCTGAACTGATAATAAATTGTTTAGACTACAATCTTACACTGTCCAAAGACATAAATATAAAAACAGGCTTAATAGACTAGCAAAAATTGACTAAACTAATGCATGCAGCCTTACAAACAAGACTAGGGACCTATCAGGGTCAGATACAACTTTCTGTTATAGCTATCACTGAGGCGTGGCAATGCAGAGATGTTCACATATCAGGATTTAATAAATATGAATGCCTAAAAACAGACTTCTGGTGAAGAGATTGTTGTTTTTATTCATGATTCCACCTCCTTCCAATTATTATGGGGTGATCATGACATGGAGTCTGTTGCCATTGAAATTCCAGGATTTTTTCAATAATACCAATTTATACATAATTTGTAGTTATCACAGCCCAAGAATGAATGCTGAACAGCAAACTCAATATCTATTAATGGAAGTTTATAAAATGGATTATCCTAGATGACATTATTAACTGGGGGTGTGGATGGAACATGCAGCCTACCAAGTGAACATGAATTTTATGATAATCGAGAGATATGGTACAGATGATTAATCTTCCTATTCAAAATAATAACACTTTGGATCTATTGCTTACTAACATTTGTACTAAAATTCATAGTATTTAATCCCCCATAACTTGTTAGAGGCCTCAGATCATTTGGCTTTAGAATTTACTATATATATTCATGCATTAATACTTTAAAATGGTTTGCTGTAACTGCTCGGGGATTAGTGAGCAATAACTTTTTGAAGAAATTAAAGGCTGTGATTGGCACAGGGTGGTGGCGATTCAGAAACACATGCTGCACAGGAACGCAGCAGTGTGCTATAAGCTGAGCTTGCAAATGATTGCATAAAGAGATGCAAGTTATATAGTGCAAACAAATGACATGCAAGTCAAATGAACTTAACAAAATGCCACATTTCACCGACTACTGTCTGTTTATATACAAAACAAAAAGTACAGTTGTGTACACTTACCATAAATGTAGATGTTTGAATGTATTCACTGTTGCAGTCATTACATTTGGGTTATCTGCTTGCAGGTAGCCCTCAGCCGGCCTGATTATCAAAGTCTTGGGTCCTGCGTCAGTTGCTCTCTCTTCTTCCATAACATCAGGTAGTCAGGGGTATAAAGAATGCAGCCGACGCCATTACATCAGTTTTCCTTGCCCCAGATGTCAGGTGTCCCCATAATGGGAAGCAATTATATACAAGATTACACCTCCAATAATAAGCAAATACACCAGAAAGCTTAAATACAGTAAACAAGAAGAGAGGTATAGCAAATAGAAGTCAGGAGGCTGGAGGAAGGGTAACCAGGACTGCAACAGTGAATACACTCTAACATCTACATTTATGGTAAGTGTACACAACTGTACTATGTTCTTCTTGTTTCACTGTTGCAGTCATTACATTTGGGTATATTCCCAAAGCTAAGGAAGGGAGGAGGCAATTAGACAGCATCAGGACTAGCTATTAGGCCCTGCAAGACTGCAGTGGCGAAACCAGCTCTGGATTTAGAGAAAATAGGCAAGTGGTAATGTTTGGTGAAGGTATGAACAGAACTCCAGGTAGCAGCTTCTAGGATGTCCCTGGTAGGGACCCCTCTGAGAAAGGCTTTTGATGTAGATGCAGCACTGGTGGAATGTGATCTTATCCCCTGTGGAGTAGGTTTTCCATGGTACTTATAGCAGAAATGAATGCAATGGCCTATCCATTTAGAAATGGTTTGCTTTGAAATGGCCTTCCCCTCTGCCCCTGCAGCAAAGGCAACTAAGCAGCTGTTCAGTTTTTCTGACAGGCTTAGTCCTGTCCAAATAAAATCTTAGTTGTCTGTGCACGTCCAAAGAGTGAAGTATTCGTTCGTCTTTGTTCTGTGGATTAGAAAAGAAGGTTGGCAAATGAATGGACTGATTAAGGGCCACACTGGATACCACCTTGGGCATAAAGGAAGGATTGGTCCTGAGGGAAGCCCTGTCTGCCTGGAAGATGATGAAGGGCTCCACTGCCATGAGGGCCTGTAATTCAGACACTCTTCTTGCTGAAGTGATGGCTAGAAGGAAGGCTGTTTTCCAAGAAAGGAATTTCAGCTCTGCAGTTGCAGCTGGCTCAGAGGGAGGTAGAATGAGCTTTTCCAGTACAAAGTTAAGGTCCCAGGCTGGAGTAGGGGCTCTCCTGGGTGGTCTTAAATTTTTGGCCCCTCTGAGGAATTGCTTCAGCAGTGGGTGAGAGAAGAGGGGTGGCTCCGTATTATAATGTGCTGAAATGGCAGAGGCATGAATTTTAATGGAAGAGAAGGAAAGGTCCTTGTGAAGCATCTCTGTTAAGTATTGAAGAATATGTGGTAAACTGGGTACTGTTGTGCCCATCCCCTGAGTTTGGCTCCAGGAACAAAATCGTTTCCACTTTTCAGCACAGGATTTTCTAGTACTATGCCTCCTTACCTCCAGAATGACATCCAGCACTTGCTTACCAAGGGATGGTAATGGAGAGCTCAGGTAATTAGCCAGGCTGCAAGGTTCAGGGTTTGAAGCTGGGGGTGCAGTATCTGGCCCTCTTGCTGGGACATCAGGGAAGGGGTCGGAGGCAGGTGCCATAGTTCCAGCAGTAACACACTGCGCAAGAGGGGGTACCAGTTGGCGTGGCCAGTCTGGTGCAATGAGTATTGTCCTTGGTTTGCCCTTTCTGATCTTTAGTAAACTTTGGAGAGGAGAGGCAGTGGGGGAAAGGCATAAACTGAGAGGTTTTCCTAGGTGAAGAACAGGGCATCCACTTTCCAAGCTTGTCTGTGGGGAGTCCTTGTGCAGAATTTGTCCAATTGGTAGTTCTGAGGGGAGGCAAAAAGGTCTATCTCTGGGCTCCCCAATTTGTTTCTCAACATGTTGAATATCCCTGGTTCCAGTTTCCACAAGTGTGGGTCCGTGAGATTTCTGCTTAGGTCATCTACCAGTGAGTTTAGCTTGCCTGGCAGGAACTGAGCCTGTAGGTGCACTTGGCAGCTCAAGGCTGTGTTCCACAGAGCCATGGCTAGTCTGCAGAGGGAGTATGAGTGGGTTCCCCCCTGCTTATTTATGTACCACATAACGGTGGTGTTGTCTGTTTTTACCAATAATTGTCCTGGAAGGATGTGGTCCTTGAAGGCTGTCAGAACATTCTGTACAGCTAACATTTCTTTTTGATTGATATGCAGGTGCATCTGATTCTGGTTCCATTTGCCCTGAATGCACTGCCCTGCCAAGTGAGCCCACCATGCATAGTCTGATGCGTCTGTTGTTAGGGTTTGGGCAGCAGGGGCTAGAGTGAATGGCAGTCCCTTGTTGAGGTAGCAGGCCTCTGCCTACCAAAGGAATTCTGTCTTTATACAAGGGATGACAGGAATCACCAATTCCAGGTCCTGAGAATGAGAATGTTGACACCATAGGCTTTTTAGATACCACTGTAGTTTCCTCATATGCAGTCTTACATATGTAATTAGTAGGATGTAAGAGGCCATGAACCCCAGGGCTTGCAGTATTTTCCTTGCAGTTAACTGGGTCTTTGTGGCCAGTAGCTTGAAGTACACTGTCAGATAAACTTGTTTCTCTGGCGTGAGGTATACCATCTGGGAAGTTGTGTTCAAGCTTGCTCCCAGGAATACAATTTGTTGGCAGGGTATTAGATGAGATTTCTTTTCGTTTATGGTGTACCCCAGTGAGGTTAGAAGTTTCTTTACAAATGCCAGATGATTTAATAGTATGTCCTGGCTGCCTGAATTAGACAATCGTCCAGGTATGGGTATATTTGAATATTTCTTTGCCTGCAAAATGCAATGACTGGAGCTAGGCATTTTGTGAATACCCTGGGCGCAGTAGATAGGCCAAAGGGCAGTGCAGAGAACTGATAGTGCATGCAGCCTGCTCTGAAGCGTAGGTTATTTTCTGCAAGAATCCCTTATTGGGATGTGCAGGTAAGCTTCCTTTAAATCCAATGTTGCCAACCAGGCATTTTTGCCCAGCATGGGAAGCAGCTGATGAAGAGTTAGCATTTTGAATTTTGGAATTACCAAAAAGGTGTTTAGGATAGATAGGTCCAGGATAGGACACCAGGAGTGGTCTTTTCTAGGTACCAGGAAAAGTCTGGAGTAAAAACCTTGTCCCCATTCTTCTACTGGGACAGGTTGAATAGCCCTGATACTTATAAGAGAGAGAGAGAACCTGCTGTCGAGCCTCTGCCCACTGATTTGGGGGTAGGTCTGGCCAACCTTTTAGGGTTGGTAAGGTGTGGAAGTGGAACCTCTATCCTTGGGAAACAATATTTATAACCCATTTGTCTTGGGTAATGAGTTCCTAGTTTTTTGCATGCAGGGTGATCTTTCCCCCTAAAGGCGTGGTCAGTTGAGCAGGGCTTGGAAGGTTTAAGGTTAAGTCATTGTGACAGTTTACCATGGGGGGGTGTTTTACTACTTCCAGCTTTGGAAGTGGGAGCCCCCTACTGCTTAGGCCTGTGAGTACCTTTAGACTGTGGCCTAGGTGGTCTGCTGTTCCTGGGTTTGGACTGAGACGGCCTGGAAGAGACAGGGAAGGTCCAATTCTTAGAAGGCCAATGCCTACTAAATCTGGGAGGCTGTACTTGCAGGAAATCTTTAACAGTTTGCATAGATTTAGCTTTTTCCTCCATCTTTTTAAGAACTTCTTCTGCTTTGTTGCCAAACAGGCGGTCTTGGTTTAAGGGAGCATCCAGTAATTTGGCTTTAACATGAACTGGCAGAGTTTGCTCCTTAAGCCAAGCATGCCTTCTAAGAACAGACCCAGTAACAGCAGCACTACAAGATGCCTCTAAGGAGTCAAAGCCACATTGCAAAGTATGTTTACCAACTTGTTCAGCAGAATGCATTAAATCCTGTAATTCTTTATTTTCAGCACAGTCAAGAATCAACATCAATTTCTGTTTAAGTAATCACAATAAGATGTTGCTGGTACTTTAAGGCCCTAATGGCCAAAGTATCAGAAGTGTATACCTTCTTACCCCATCTGTCCAGGGCCCTGGAATCTCTATCAGAGGGGGTAATATTTTTGGCAGTAGTAGCCTTAATGCCTTTGGGTCCCTGTGAAATGATCTCTGGGTCTGCAGTAGGATTCTTAAAGAGGAACTTGTGAGAGTCAGGTACTCTGCAATACCGGTCAGGTTTCCTGGGAGCCAGAGGTAAGGTGTCTGGGGCCAGGCTAGATTCCAAGAAGGCATCATCTACAATGTGCAGTATAGGGGGGATAGCTAAAGGCCTGTGTTGAGGCAGGAGTAAGAATTCCCTAAGCCTCTTTTTGGAGTCAGAGTAATCCTGGCTTTCCCAGCGGAAATGCTCCCTAAGAGTGTGCAAAGTTCACCAAAAGAGAAATCTTCTGGAGGGGAAGCAGAGGGAATGGAGTCCTCTGCATCAGAATCCTCATAGGTAGATAAGGGCAAATCCTGGTCATCAGAAGAAACAGAAATTTCAGAATCCTGATCAGAAAAATCAGAAGGAAAATCGGTTCTAGGTCTCTTAGATGGAGAAGGGTGGCTTCCCCTAATTAGAGTAATAAGGTCTTCAGCCATTCTTATCATTTGTTTTTTAGGCATATGGGCCTGACCATGCGGTTTGGACGTCAGTTTTCTAGGCATGGATTGAGAGTCTTAGGCCTTGAAGAAGAAGATGGCTTTAGTTTGATATGCAAGTCAGTAGGCCTGAATACACCATCAGAAGCCGGTGCCTGCACAGTGGCTCCAGACCCATCCAATGTAGAGACGTCCGCAGGTTCCATAGTCGAAGAAGCATCTCGCGGCATACCGGACTCTGAATGGGTCTTAGTAGAGGCCTGCGAATCTGAAGTAGCGGGTATCAGGGGCTGTGAAAGTGCCTCACTGATTACCGGCGAACTGGCGACTAGCTTAACGGACGCGTTGTCGGCAGCTTTAGACCTATGCAGTCTGTCTCTGTCTTTATCTTTATATTTATGTTTTTTCGGAATGTCGGTAGTCGGATGGCTTACCAAAGCCATTTCTGGATAATTGAACAGAGTACCGAAATAGTTACATGCAAAAATGAACCGATGAACCGACGACGAATAGTACGAGGATTGAATAAGGCACAAAACCGACAGCGTGGTATGTCGTGGTCTGGGCCTAAGCAAGGAATGCAGTACAAATTAAAATTTTTATGAGGTATTTGCTTTCCACAAGAAATACAGTTGTTAACTTTTATTGACATCAGTTTAGAGCCAAGAAAAAGCATCCCCAACGAGGTACTTAGCTTTTTAGAAGACTTCGGTTCTGAAACTCGAAAACGAAAATTTCAGGAGTCGGCCGACCGGCACTTGCAAACTGCTTCTGCTTCGGGCACCACACAACAAGAAAGACTGATGTAATGGCGTCGGCTGCATGCTTTATACCCCTGACTACCTCACGTCATGGAAGAAGAGACAGCAACCAACGCAGGACCCAAGACTTTGATAATCAGGCTGGCTGAGGGCTACCTGCAAGCAGATAACCCAAATGTAATGACTGCAACAGTGAAACACGAAGAACATCAGAGAGCTAGTAAATGGTACATTTCAGCACTGCATCCTTAAGCCACAATTGGAACTACAGAAGTACATGGTCAGTAGCACCTAACGGCCTTAGACATTGTTACAGCTGGCCAGCTGTGTGCGCCTTCACAGATTATGGCTATGGTGGTATTAATTACAATGGCTAATGTACCATAGCCTGACCAATAACCAGTTAATTTATGAGGCTTTATCAGCTGCTTTTTAATGGGCGCAATAAATCTGGTCTAATCTATTTTTAGATGACAACTGTTTAGTTGACACAATTTGGTCAGCTATGAAGATGGTTGAAAGATGTACGAGATCAAACAATTCTCTGTACTATGGAGTATGCCCGTTCCCTGATATTGTGTGATCTCAGTGTTAATACATCTAATTATCAGGGGGCAAGCCACATGGGAGAAACAATGGGCTTTCACCTTGCAAAAAATGATGGCCGACATTTGTGACTGTCGATAAAGTAGGTGCTTTATGACATATCCTGTAAGAATTCTGCGCATTTTCTTTTTGTTTTTACTACCACCTCTCTGTTTTTACTTCTATTAATACTTTCTTTCATTACTTTAAAAAATGAATAATTTCATTGCCCTCTTTATTGCACACCTATATGGCTGAAACTCTCTCACATGTAATGTTTTTTATTTAACTATAAACTCGTTGTAACGTGGAGCTTTTCTCCCCAGGACCCCATTGAAGATGGGTTGCATTGCTCAGCTGGACTAATGAATGGAAATAAATAACCGACTGACCATTATTTTTCATCCACATGCTGAATCTTTGGGAATGAGTAACCTTCGTATTCCACTAGATACCAAAGTATATGTACTGCTTACTATCTTCGCTTCAGGGACCCTTCAGCAAGCAAGCAGAGAAGTATTGTGTATTTTGCAGGAACCATCTTACAAATACCGAACATGTTTCTTGGTATTACGTTGCTGCATGTGGAAGAGTATTGGCAAAGCACCAACATTTGGTCAACAAGTATGGGCCACGACTTTCATAAAGTAAGTGTTACACAAACTAAACAAGATGCATATAGTTTCCTAACAAGCGATACTCATTTTATTATCAAAGTCCCCTGCACTGTTTAGCATTTTTCCATCCCTCTGAGCTGCTCACTCTCACTGCATTTACTTTTTTCTGTCCTGTCTTCCTTCATTTCCCTTGTTTTTTTCCTGTCCTTATAATCCGTTTCATTTGATAGTTACAACACAATCCTTTCATCATCTTAACTTAGTATTAGTGCCCAAATATAGCCTCCTGGCCTTTTCTTCAGCATGGCTATCCACTGTGGGCTGAAGTACAGTATACTTTTCACATTCACTTCCTCACCTGTCTAAGTTCTGATCCAGTCCCCAAATATCCCTTGCCACTGTTGACTTCCCATTTCCCTTAGCAAGCAACTGAACTGGTTTATTCTCACCTTTATTACTTGCCTGCACCTCTGAGAAAGCCATTGTGCACTGCAGCGCCCCACATCTTGCAACTGACTTCCTGTCTGTCTAGTTGCTTCCTCTGTTGGCCTGCTTTTAAATGACTGTGTCCTACATGGACGACTAGGACAGCACTGCATGAAGCAGTTATTACATTCTCTCTCATTTTTCTTCTGTGTTTAGTCATGACTTTTTGTACTTTCTTGCGATAATTATAACCTTATTTGAATTTTCACTTTTTTGTACTTTTCCGCTCTCTACCCATGCTGCATTACATCATTAGGACTGTTCTTGTCCTTAATGTCATTATCTATCCTTAATGTCTTGAGTGTGCAATTATTACTTATTCATCTGTTCTATGTCTGGATCATCCATTTGTACTACTGTATTTTTCTTAGCATTATGGACTGATTGACTGCTTTGCTTATCTGCCCAGAGCAGGAGGTATTTGCAAGAACAGTTAATGTACCTACTTACCAAATATTAAATACAATAACCACAAAAAGTCAGGTATTTGTGTACCTACTTATCAAACATTAAATAAATACAATAACCACAAAAAGTCAGAATGTTCTGCCTTTTGTAAATACTACTTCATCTGTTGTTTCTTACATCACTCCAGGACCAGCCTTTACATTTACTGAACTTCCCTCTCTGTCTGTCCATCCAATTCATCTGGTCAACACCAGTATCCGTCTTCCTTTCCTTGGCCAAATTATGTGATCCAATCTAATTTTTGTACTTTGAGGGCATCCTTCCTATGCTTAACCTCATTTGTGCTCTCTGATTTAATAAAATAAAGAAAATTTTCACTACTATATGACATAATCCCAATTGGGAAACCTAGAAAGAGAGGTCCCCAGCACCACAAGCTAAAATCCATGTTGTAATTTGTTCTAAAGGAATCAATACAACTGCAAACATTCAAACAAAATGCAAAGGCCCTTCTTCAGAAGAAAGAATTCCAAAATTAGCATAAGCATGCATATCTTATGAAGACAGAAATGTTCCACAAACCAAATGACAGTTTATGACTTAATGAGGTAATGGCCTCTTCCATAAGTAAGGCCCCCAAAAAACAAGTAATTCAAACCAAAACAGGTGCATTAGACAAACTACCATTTCATTTTTGCTATCAATTCATTTTTAAAATACCCTCCTCTTATAACTTTGCTCAAAATATCATGGTGCAGAATGTAAAATGTCCCTCAAGATCAGTGTCATAGCTGTATTTACAACACTATTAACTAAATTATTTCTAATATCATCTGGTATCCTAAATCTGTTATCTATAATGAACTCAGTTTACCCAATGTAAAAAATAGTTGGGACTCTCACAAAGTAAAATATCCTTTCCTCAAACAGCATAAAAATGACTCTTTGTAATAGATGTCATTAGGATTCTGATAACATTTGTGTGCCAATCACAGTCGCAGGTGCTACAATGGGAGCACTTAAACCATAGCTTTTCGCTCACTATATCTGTCACATCTGCTTTTAGTACCTTCAAGTTTTCTGTTAAACAAAGCCTTTAAAATTAGATCCTCATCTGTACGAGAAGCTAAGTAATCTCGCACGACCTGACCGACTCTTCTTTTTCACTACTTCACCATCTTTGCCGATAGTGTTAAAACTACAAATAAATAGTCTACAGAAGTAACTTCCTTTCCACTTTAATCGGTGCTTTACCATAACATTAGAAATATCACTATCATTCAAACTGGGACCAGCATGTCATTATTAATATCCACATTTCCTCCATTTATGTGACCTTGTAAAACGGATACAACACAGCCTGTAACAATGTTTAGTTTCTTCTCCCAAGGCATTTCCTACTCACCATCTAATTGAAGTATTGTGAATTTACCTGACTCTCTCTGCATGTCTTTTGCCTTCTTGTTATTGTTTCACTTCCTGCATCCCGTAAAAAACTTTACCACCTGACATTTCCATCAGTTAGCAACTGCCAACTCACCTCCTTCACCACAATTCCTTGCACAACATCACCCCATTAGCTTTCACAAACATCTCCAAGACTGTGCTCAACTACAAATGTGGAAGCAATCCACCCCTGCTAAGGCCTGGCTGCATGCACTGTTGTGCACTGGGTAATACACAGTCTTTGGTTCAGCTCTCTGTCTTCCCTGTACTGCCTGCTGACCTTTCAGGTAGAGGCAGACGTCTGAGGGCTTTTTAGATCCCCGAAGTCTGTTGATGCCAACAGTGGCCCGCTTGCACAACTGGCCACTTATTGCATTTCAGTGACAGGGTGCCTACTCACTGGTTTTCTACCAGATATTTACTTCATTTAATTTCAGGTGATGGCAAAATGGGACAATCAGCCTATCGAGTCTCCCAATAAAATCCCACCTACCCTAATCAGCTCTGTAGTACATATAACTGTGGCCCAGATGACCCAAGCTGATGCAAAAGGTTGGGAGTGAGTGGTTAGTGCCATCCCACCCATCCTAGGTGACAGAGGCAGGCCAATCTGCTGCCGTGGCGCCAGCTACTGGACATAGAAGTACAGCTGTACTGTAATCTGTATACCACCAGCTACTTGACAGAGAGGTACAGCTGCATTATACCACCAGCTACTGGACAGAGAGGTACATCTGCACTGTAATCTGCATACCACCAGCTACTGGACAGAGAGGTAAAACTGCACTGTAATCTGCATCTGACGTGTCAGAATGTGTGTGCTCACATACACGGCACAGACAACATTAGCATCACTGACTATGCATGTCAGCTGCTGAGTGGAGGGTTCTTAAGCGCTGTAAAATGCTGTAGAAAAAAACTGGATTACTAAAATGCAAAACTCTACTGTCTTTTGTGTTACCAGACTATACAAGTAAGGAAAAAAGAAGCAAATTGGAACTAATTATATACAGTATTACTTGTCTCCGGTATTGTGCCATTGTGGCTGGTTGGGATTCAGTTTAACAACACAAAGCATGCATTCTCTTGCTTGCATAACCACAAGTAAATGCATCAATACAAAAAATATAAAAAAATATTTGTCAGACACATTTAAAAAAGCAGCCTGAAATAGGAGTTTATGTCACTGATATATTGGGCACAATTCCAAAAGACTTGCTGTCAGTGTAAGTGACCACTTACACAGAGAGCAGGTCTTTTGGAATCTGGCCCCAGTATAAGCTTGTTTATAGGCAGGCCATAAACCAAAATAAGTCACTTACACTGACAACAAGTCTTAGGGAATCAGGGCAGATTTACTAAACTCTTTTAGAATCAGTCCCCTTTCTTAATGG
>NC_056739.1:115768685-115773685 GCF_019279795.1 Protopterus annectens
TTCACCATCATAACAGGAACAGACAAGCAAAAACTGAGGGTAATGCTACCCTCAGTTGCTATGCTAGAAGTCTAAATCTCAAAATGCACTCACTCGAGGCACTCCTTAAAATGGAGAACATCAATGTTTGGGCAGTGACTGAGACATGGTTCAAGGTTCCAGAGAGCACCCTGCATTACCAGGCTACAACTCATACCACACTTTTCGGCCATCTAACCTGGACCGGAACACCAAAGATGGATGTGTGTCCATATTAATTAAGGATATCCACACCTCCAGGCTATTTGCTCAGCATAATGCAGCCGAGGTTATCCAAGTGCAACTAACTCTGGGCAAAACTGCAATCCAAATTGTAGCTTGCTACAGATCCCCCACCATGCCCCAGGATTCCCACTCCTCTTTTCTTGATATACTGGAAAATATTAGGGTTCAACCAAATACCCTAATATTGGGCGACTTCAACTACCCCACCATTAACTGGGAAAACTACTCGTGTACCAACTCCTTCCCTCAGCGCTTTCTGGAATTCATAAATTCCAATGCCCTGGATCAACTTATCCACACCCCCACCAGGGGCAACAATATCCTAGACCTAGTCATTACCAACATGAGTGACTGGTGTTCCACACCTGAAGTCAACTCCTCGTTGTTTAGATCCGACCATAAGCTAATCACCCTAGATAGCCACATCCCTCCCCCAGCCCCATAAAGGGAACCACAGTGAACAATTTCTCCAAAGCCAACTTCATGCTTCTTAAGACAGAAGTGGCGAATTTCATGACACCCATGCAGATGGACAATACAGTTACGACTGCTGAATCCTACACAAATGCACTCTATAAGCACTTACATGAGTGCATGGATCGTGCTATCCCAAACAAAACCAAGACGCTATCCTCCAAAAAAAGGAAGCCAATCTGGTGGTCCCCTGCCATTAACAAACTCTACAACAGAAGGAAGGAATTGTTGCAAAACTGAGTAAAATCCCATGAGTGGAGGAGCTCCCTGGTCAGCCTCAGCAAGAAGCTGAGATCCCTTATAAGATCCTCCAAAGCTAGCTATGAAAACAAGATTGCCACTGATTCTAAGGACAACCACAAAGCATTTTATAGCTATGTCGAGAATCTGAATGGCAACATCCAGATCTGCTCTGAGTTACAGCAAAATGGCACAAAAATTATATAACCAACTGATATTGCCAACATCCTGGCAGATAGGTTCAGTGCTAACTTTACCCCCCTCTCACCCCATAAAGGGCCCATATCTATACAGGAAGAATGCAGAGTCCCTGTAATCACAACTTCACAGGTAAAAGCAGCACTCTCTAAAGCCAAAAACACAGCATCCATGGGACCGGACAACATTCCAGGCTGCGTTTTACATGAACTTCAAAATGAACTGGCTCCCCACCTAAGCACCATGTTCAATCATAGCCTCACGTCAGGCTTTGTGCCCATTGAATGGCGCACAGCAACAGTTATCCCACTCCACAAAGGGGGGGGGGTCACCACTGATCCTGAGAACTATCGCCCTATAAGCCTGATGAGCCTGGTCTGCAAGGCCATGGAACATATCATGGAATTCATAAATAAAGATATTGGTAAAGTCCAAACTCTAGACCCCACCCAGTTCGGGTTTGTGAAAGGCAGATCTTGTCTCCTGAACCTGGTCAACTTCTTTGAGGCAGTCACCAAAGCCATAGACGAGGGTAAGGAGGTTCACACAGCCTATCTTGACCTCGCCAAGGCTTTAGACACTATCCCCCATTCTGGAATTATAGCTAAACTCACTAAACTAGGTATAAATCCCTATGTCACGAGATGGGTTGCCAACTGGCTCACTGACAGAACCCACACTGTAAAAGTTGCTGAGTCCAAATCTGACTTCAAATCAGTGACAAGTGGAGTACCACAGGATTCAGTCCTGGGACCTCTCCTGTTTGGTATCTACTTCTCTGAAGTACAGGCTAACACAGAAGGCCTCTGGCTAACGAAGTTTGCAGATGACTGCAAACAAGGAGCTATAGTCGAGTCCCCAAATGATGTGGGCATCCTTCAGAAGGGCCTCACTGAAACAGATGCCTGGTGTCAGAGCAGTGGCCTCAAGCTCAATGCCAAAAAGTGCATTGTTATCCCCTTTGGAAAAAACTCTGTACCCATGAACTACCACATAGGTGGCAGTTTTAACACAGAATGTGTGATAAGATATCTTGGGACCCAGGCAGACAGTAGTCCTCCTTTGAAAATCACATTGCCACAGTAGTCAGGAAATCCTTCTACATGGCATACCTCATCACAAAAGGGTTCTCATCCAGGAAAAAAAAGAGGTCACTGTTTCCCTCTACTCGACACTCATTAGACCCATCATAGAGTACAACGAATCTTTTGGAAAGTACCTCACAAGACATCTGCAGCAGCTGGAAAGGCCACAGAGGTACCTCACAAAGAGAATTACTGGCCTCAAACAGATGCCCTACACTGATGGTCTCAAACTCCAGCTTTACTCTGTAGCATATCGCCTACTCCGAGGTGATCTCTGCCTAACATATAAAGCTATGTCAAACCCAGAGCTGTTGGACATGCTACACCTAAAGAAATCCCAATCCCTCTGAGCTACATGCTCTAGGGACCTAAACCTTGTCACCACAATAAACAAAACTTGCTGGAGGAATAGATTCCTGTCCCAGAGACTTCCTATACTCTGGAACAAGCTACCCATCTATGTCAAGCAAAGTTCTTCATTAACACTCAAGAAAAATCTTGATGATTGGATGGGAAATAGGAAATGCACCCCAGGGATCACTTCTGTGGCTCTGCTCAACAGGGGCACAGGAAATTAACCTTCTTGGGTTAGCGTAAGCCACGGAACTTTGTTGGATAGGCTTACTTAGGCCCTAGGGCCGACAGCTCAACAGGGGCACAGGAAATTAACCTTCTTGGGTTAGCGTAAGCCACGGAACTTTGTTGGCTAGGCTTACTTAGGCCCTAGGGCCGACAGCCTAGTATCTACCTATGAACCAACATACATATATATATATGTGTATGTATATATATACATACATATATATATATATATATATATATATATATATATATATATATATATATATATATATATATATATATATATATATAAAATGTGTGTGTACACACACACATATATATATATATATATTTTGTGTGTCTGTATATGTATATATATGTATATATTATGTGTGTGTGTGTATATATATATATATATATATATATATATATATATATATATATATATATATATATATATCTCTATCTATATATATATGGTTCCCCTTGACTTGATCGACACGCCAAAACACTGACGCTCAGAAGACCGACGAGACAGATGATCGACAAGGTGAAATCCCGACAGCCGAAACACCGACATGGGCAACGTGTGAGCGTGACTCGGTAAGTGTACCATAGTGAGGGATTTAGCGTTAGGGAGCAGACAGATAAGTGTCAGATAGTGAGAGATTTAGGGTTAGGGTGCGGGAAAGGTGAGTGTGCAATAGTGACGGAGTTTAGGTTTAAGGGTGGGTTAAGTGAGTTAGGGTTAGGGTGCAGGTAGGGTAAGTGTGCAATAGTGACGGACTTTAGGTTTAGTGGCGGGTTAAGTGAGTTAGGGTTAGGGTGCGGGTAGGGTAAGTGTGTAGTAGTGTCGGACCTTAGGGTTAGGGTTTGGGTTATGGTTAGTGCATGTATAGTTGTGTGCAATGTGTAGTTTACGTTTTGTGTAGGTGTTATGGTGTTCGGTTTTGTGAGTTGTCGGTTTTGTGCGTTTTCGGTCTTTTGGTGTCGGCTTTGTGATGTGTCGGTGTTGTGATAGGGATATATATATATATATATATATATATATATATATATATATATATAGATATATAGAGATATAGATATATATATATTACACACACATACATATACACATATACATTTTTTCACATACATACATATACACACAACATATATATATATATATATATATATATATATATATATATATATATACACACACACACACACACACACACACACACACACACACATATATATACACACACACACACACACACACACACACACACACACACACACACACACACACACATATCTTCTTCTTTAGTCTGCTCCCGTTAGGGGTCGCCACAGCAGATCAACTGTTTCCATTTCTTCCTGTCCTCTGCATCTTGCTCTGTCACACCAACCACCTGCATCTTGCTCTGTCACACCAACCACCTGCATGTTCTCTGTCACCACATCCATAAACCTTATCTTAGGCCTCCCTCTTTTCCTGTTACCTGACAGCTTCATCCTTAGCATCTTTTTCCCCAATATAATCTGCATCCCTCCTCAGCACATGTCCAAATCAAAGTAATCTTGCCTCTCTGGCTTTGTCTCCAAACCTTCCAACCAGAGCTGACCCTCTAATATACTTATTCCTAATCCTGTCCATCCTCATCACACCCAGTGCAAATCTTAACATCTTTAACTGTGCCACATCCAGCTCTAACTCCTGCCTTTTTGTCAGTGCCACTGTCTTCAACCCATATAACATAGCTGGTCTCACTACCCTCTTGTAGACCTTCCCTTTCAGTCTTACTGGTACTTGTCTGTCACAAATCACTCCTGACACTCTTCTCTACCCATCCCACCCTGCCTGTACTCTCCTTCACCTCTCTTCCACACTCACCATTACTCTGAACTGTTAATCCCAAGTATTTAAACTCATCCACCTTCATCACCTCTACTCCCTGCATCCTCACCATTCCTCTATCCTCCCTCTCATTCACATACATATATTCTGTCTTAGTCCTGCTGACCTTCATTCCTCTTCTCTCTAGAGCATATCTCCACCTCCCCAGGGTCTCCTCCACCTGTTCCCTACTCTCACTACAGATCACAATGTCATCAGCAAACATCATAGTCCACGGGGACTCCTGATCTCATCTGTCAACCTGTCCATCACCATTGCAAATAAGAAAGGGC
>NC_056739.1:116075231-116160231 GCF_019279795.1 Protopterus annectens
TCAACTATGATGAGTTTGTATATAGAGTACTGGTGGAAATTAGATATAATTATGTGACTACCATCTCTGGAATCATCTATCCAGATAACATTGTTATTTAGGATTGTTAATGCTTTTAACATTCCTGACCTTAAAAAAATAGATGTTACTTTTTTCTTTTCTTTGTTTCTTTTTATGTGCTTTTTGCCTCCATGCCTGCTGACCACCAAACCTCCCTTCTACTGGCATTGAAGCTCACTCATCCCCCCATAGTAGGCATCCCAAGCATAGAGGCAATAGTTGATTTGAGGGCCTGTTATCCATGCAGCCGTGGAGATGGTTTGTGCCCTTACTAGCATACCAACACTGAGGACATTACTGTTAAATTCCTAACCCTATCCCTGATGGCTGATTTGAGCACCTTGTCACATCAGGGGATTCTGCACCCTCCCTATGTATGTATGCATTTCTACCCACATTCTAATGAGGGCTGCTTTTACTGACCTGGCATTACTAAGCCCATGCCTTTAATCCTGGCCTTTTCAGTGACATACAGGCCTTTGCTTCCATGACTGTGATCAGCTGACTGAAACCCTGACTATCTGTTTCTATGAGAATGGTCTGGGCTGCATTGGCCATTCATTCCCCTCTCCTGCAGTATGTGGCTGTACCAGTTGTCAAGATCATATTCAAACCTGAGCCATATGGATCATAATCATGGCTTTATCTCACTGTGCCATATAGTTGAGCTAGATTTAATCTCACATGCAACTACTATACATTGTATTCAAGCCCTGTGTCAGATGCATTATGATGACCAAGTTGGCACTGGCAGAGTTAGAACCCCACCACTAATAACCAGATGTCCTGCCAGATATGTGACAGACAGAGATTGCAGTCCTCATTTCTGCTCCACTGCCCAAAAATAGGTCTGATGGCCACCAGCAGAATGGTCTCTCTAGTCACTCCAGTAGGACCCAACACAGAATTCTCCAGTTTCCCCACAGCTTTTCTTCTGGCAAGCTAGTACTGCCACCACCCTAGATATGGCTAGGGGCCAACGCAGCAATCCCCTGCGGCACTCTTGATTTATAGCCAAACAAAATAATAATAAACATAAAATAGTGATATACATTGTGAACTGGCCAGATGCCACCAGCTTGATAATTTGCAGTGCTAAATAAAATATTCTTCTCAGATAATAAATAATACATAAATAAGTACTAATCATAAGATCTTAAAAGAGAATAAACAGCTTTACTTTGACAAAAAAAGTAGTTGAATAGTGTCGGTGGTACAAACTAAATATGTACTAGTAAAGACAGTTGCACAAGGAACAGAAAAATATAAATTAGTTACACAGGCATAATACATAAAGAATACCTCTAAGCTAGATAAATAACCTAGCTCTGTCTAACTGAAAGAATACTGAGCCCTTATATTACCAAATATTAAAATAATATACAAGGTGGCAACTTACATAGATGTGAACAGCAATGTCTTCCTAGCAAGACTCTCTCTACACTGGTTTCAGCTCAACATGTTGATTTTAGCGTATCCTTTTCCCCATAAAAAACAGAGGTGATTACATTGTGTTTTTCACACATGGAAGAAACAAAAGAAACGGAAAATAAAACAGGATTTGACATACACCGATTAATGTTTGCATAACTGATTGCTTTCTTTCATAGTTCTATACTCAGTGGATGTTTCATTCAGTTTCATCACCTTCCTGCAGTTACAAGCAAGCAAGCATGCAATCCTTTCCTATGAAACTACATTTTTCCATCTTATAAATGCAATTTCTTAGTGCAGTTTTCTGTTAAATATTTCACAAAGTTTAAATATAGCTTATAGATGTGTTACAGTCTGAAATAGGAGTTTACTGGGCTATTCGACCCAGAGGTCATTTCAAGCCTAGCCATTTCATCACAAAGTAATACCATAGAAACTCTAATCAATACCCATAATTGTATTTAGTAATGATTGCCCATGTCCAAGAGGGTTGTGGACACTATCCCTGGTAAGAATTTATGGTGCTCCATCCACTCGTCCAGGTTCCTTTTGAACAATGTCATAGAAGTGCTCGGCTTCACATGAATTGGTAGCCGATTCCAAAGACATGGCAGTCACTGGAAGACAAATCTTTTCCTCCAGCATATCCCATTCAAGTCACAGACCATATTTAGGTCCCTGGAGTGGGTATCTCTAATCCCATTTAATTTATGGATGTGCAGTAAATTCATTAGATCTGGGTCTGAGATTGCCCTGTAAGCCGGGCAAAAGTCTCCTCTAAAAAGTCTACAAAATACAGAGTATAGTGACAGAGACTTTAGTTGGTCTGTGTATAGAATGTGCTGGAGTCTCTTGATCTTCTTTGTCAGAAACCTCTGAGGTCTCTCCAGTTGCTGCAGGTGCTTTGTACAGTACATACCAAAAGAGGCATTATACTCAATTATGGGCCTAATTAGTGACATTTATAGAGGGGTTATAACCTCCTTTGCTTTACAGCTGATGCCTTTACTGATCAAGTATGCTATATAGAAAGCCTTCCTTACTACAGTAGACACAAAGTTAAGCCAAAGTTAAGGTTGCAGTCAATGTGTGATCCCATATCCCTTATCAATTTCATAGGTACTTAGGTTATTGTTGTTGATTTGATAGTGTGAAGGGACATTGTTTTGCCAAAGGGAATTATGATTTATTTCCTTGCATTCATTTTGAGACCATGACTAAGACACCATTCATTGGTTTGCGTAAGACCCTCCTGAGGTATGTTGATGTCATTTTGGGATTCAATAATTGTACCTTGTTTGCAGCCGTCCACAGACCTGGTCAGCCACAACCCTTTAGTTTTGGCCTGAACTTCTGAGAAGTATAGACCAAACGGTAGGGAGCCCAGCACTGACCTCTGTGGCACCCCACTGGTGACAGGTCTGCTGTTGATTTGGAATTACCCACTTTCACAGTTTGTGCCCAGTTTGTGAGCCAGTTGGCAACCCATCTTACAACAAAGGAGTTTACATTCAGTTTGCTAAGTTTATTGGTAATGCCTGAGTGGGGCTTGTGTCAAAAGCCTTTGCCAAGTCGAGGGATGCTGTGTACACAGATTTGCCCTTGTCAGTGGCCCTGGTCACATTTTCAATGAAATCCACCAGGTTTAGCAGGCAGGATCTCCCCTTGATGAAGCTGAATTGGGTTGGATCCAGGGTTTGTAGGTCTCCTGTGTCTTTATTAATGAGGCTCATTATGATAGGTTCCATGCCTTACAGATGAGGCTGGTCAGACTTATGGGTCTACAATTCCCCGGGTCTGTTGCTAGGCCACTTTTGTGGAGAATAACTTCTGCTGATCTCCATTCTGTGGAAACAAAGCCTGTGGTTGGGCTATGATTGAATAGGGTACTTAATAGTGATGCTAGTTCATGTTTTAGCTTGTTTAGAAAACAGCCTGGGATGCCATCTGGTCCCATAGAGCCTGTATTGTTTGCTTTGGACAAGGCTTTAATGACTTGCTTTTCAGATATGTAGGGTGGGGGGAAGCTGGGGGAAGATTTGTGATAAGTTTGGAGGAGATAAGAGAGTGAAGTTTTTGCCAAATCTGTCTGTTAGCAGGTTTGCTATCTCTGCAGGATCAGTGTGTCTGATGCCATTAGTCCCAAGTTCAGCACATTCTTGGGTCCTACCTTTTAGGCTATGTACATAGCTGTAAAAGGCCAAAAGGCCTTATGATTATTCTTGGCTGTTCTAGCTAGGTTTTTCTCAAAGATGCCCTTAAAGGATTTTACAGTTGTCTTATTTGCCTGTTGAGGCTGAGGAGGGTGCTTTTCTATTGTTGGAGCCTAGTCTTAGTTTTCTTGGACAACGACTGCTTGCATTTGTTGTAAAGTTTGATGCTTGATATCCACCAGAGTGATTGTACAAGGCGTTAGTGTAAGCTTCATTGTAGTTACCACTTCCAGCTGGGGTTAGGGCTTGGAATTCATTTACACCTACCCCTAGGATGGTATAGTCTGCCTTGGTGAAGTCTTTTAGTCTGACTTCATCCCTTGTGAGTTCTGGTATTAGTGCCAGCTCAAAGGTGACTGACTTGTGATCAGATTTAACTAATGAGGGTCCAACAGATGTGGCAGTACATCTGTTTGGCATGTTAGTGAGGACCAGATCTAGTATGTTTGCTCCTCTTGTCGGGGTTTGAGCAATTTGTTCCAGAGCATTTGAATTAACAAAGTCAAGGAACTTTTGCATTAATGAGTTAGGGCTAGAGTAGGTTTCCCAGTTCATGGTGATGGGATAATTGAAATCCCCCATAACCAGTGTTTGGCAATATTTGTATTGACTCCAGATTGGTCAAGTAGGCTTTATGCACACCATGACCCATTGAGGGGGATCTATAACTGGCTATGACTTGAATGGGGGTCTTACCCACAGAAACCTGAATTTGGAGTAACACCATTGAGTTGTCCAGTTTAACTAGACGGGAGGTGAATTTATCTCTAATATAGATGGAAACCGCCTCCTTTGGTTCTCACATATTCATTTTGCAGTCTGAAGGTGTGGAAGGCATTGTAGCCTTGTAAGGCTTGGGTACTCTCTAAGGCCTTGAACCAGGTTTCTGTGACTGCACAAACATCTACATCTTTCAGTGATAGAAGTGCCTCCAGGGTGTGCAGTTTTTGGTTTAAGCTCTTAGCATTTATCACCACAGCCATTATGGATGGCAAATTTCAAGTTTGTTTTTGAAACCTTGCCTAAAAGAGGGACTATAGGGGAGGCAAGAGCCTTTGTCAACAGCCGAAAGTTTAATGGTGCCAGGTGCAAACTATCTTTTGCAAACCATTGAGGTTTGTCAACCATGACTTCCCAGGCTGATGCAAACTGGATCTCCTTTGAATGACACCAAAAACTAAGCCAGTTATTGAATATTACACCTTAGTGGCTTGGTAGGTGAGACACTAGTGTTGCTATGTGTCATGGATGCTGTGGTAACTGTGTTAACCATAGCAGTCTTGTGTTTTGGAGGTCTCTGGTGTTTCAGCAAGTTTTTTGAGAGAACCTCCGCATATGTTGATTTATGAGTTTGATGCATACTATGTGTAAGAGTAATGGTACTGGGTGCATGGGTAGTGGTGGGTGGGTTAACATCCTCTTCAGTGCTACTGTTTCGAGTGCAAGACTGCAGGGATTCAAGATTTTTGGTGTAGATACATTTCTCGCACTCTGTACCAGAGTGAGTTATTAGTAGTGGGTTGTCAGCATACGAGGCAATTGCTACACTGCCTCAGGAGACCCAAGTCAACAAGGTTTGCAGGAGAAACAAGGGTAGTCCAACTGTCCATAATGCTAAGCTGAAGAGCTGTTATTACAAAGGGGGGTTTCAGGATTGATCAAGGAGATGCTCAGTGGATGCATATTTCTGCTGTTTTTTTTTTCCTGGTGGTTTAATAGGTCACAACTCACTAGCAGTATTTCTTAGACTGGAAAGGTACTAAGGATGAGGACTACACTAATGTGCTGCAGCTGTAACTAAGGGATAAATTGTCAGACTTATCTGTCTGGTTATGGCACACAATTGCATGGCAGTGCATGGTGCTGCACGATGTGCAAACAAGCAGAAACCTGCTCAAACACGGGGCGTAAATGCTTAAATACATTTTAAATATGTTTCTGTACCATGGCATTACATACGTCATCTGTGATCTTCAGCCTTTTCCTTGCACACCATGTTGGGTTGTTGCAGAATCTTGGAATACTTTCTGTAGTAATCTTGTCTCTGCTTCTTTTGCATCATACGTCCCATCAGGTTTTATGATTTCTGTCCCAGGAAAAGCCCACGTACCAAGATATTTGTAATCCTTGCATACATATTTCTTTCTTTCTTTCTTTTCCACTGGGATCAAAGTTGAGATTTTAGGAAGTCTGACAGAAGGAGTGAATAGAGGAAAAATCCCTGCCCTGATGGAACTGGTGCATATCCACAAGTCAAGCTTTACTCGAGTAACCCGCATGCATGACCTCAACCTGGTCTGTGACATCAATAGGACTTGTTGACAGGACAGATTTGTGTCTCAGAGACTCCCCCTTTTGTGGAATAGACTCCCTCTCCACGTAGAGAAAATACACCCCTGGGATTCCACCTGCACCCCTGCTGGACAGTGGTATAGGGTGCTGACTTGTTGGAACATGGGATAAATTCTTGGCTAAACTTGTAAGGGCCTCAGGGCTAATAGCCTAGTAACTTCCTATGATCCTATGAAGATATAAGGAATATACTGGCCAATAAATTTAGCTCTAATTTTACCCCTGCCTCCCCTCCATCTGTCCCTCAAGATATACCTGAAACTGGCACACCTCCAGCTATCACACAAGACCAAGTCATAAAAGTGCTATCAAAAGTTAATAATGTATCGCTGGGTCCTGACAGTATCTGTGGATGCATCTTAAGCAGCATGAAGCACAATTTAGCCACACCTCTAGCAACACTTTTGAACCTCATCAGCCTCCATACAGATTTTGTATGAAGTGAATGGAGAACAGCTGCAGCCATTACCCTGCATAAGGAAGGACCTTCCACAGACCCAGGCAATTACAGACCCATATGTCTGACCAGCCTCATGTGCAAAGTCATGGAAAGACTTAAAAGGAAACTAATCAATAAGGACACACGGAACCTCTAAACATTGGACCAGCCTCAAGTTTGGCTTCATCAAGAACAGTTCATGCAAAGCAATGCATAAAGGCAAAATAGTACACACTGCATACCTCAATCTGGCCAAAGCTTCTGAAAATATACCCCACTCAGGCACAGTAGAAAAGCTAAATAAACTTGGAATAAACTCCTGTGTCACCTTCTGGATTGCCAACTGGCTTGCAGAGAGGACACAGAAAATCAAAATAGGGGAAGTTACCTCCAGAAAGAGACCAGTCACAAGTGAAGTCCTCCAGGGTTCTGTGCTGTGATCTTTCCTGTTTGGCATCTACATTTCTGAAGAAAAAGCCAATACCAAAGGGCTTTGGCAGGCTAAGTGTGTAGATGGCTGCGAGCTAAGTCATTTAATTCCCAAATGACTTACCCATTTTGAAGAAAGGTTTGCGCCAAATAAATAACTGGTGCCAAAATTATGGACTAAAATTAAATGCCAAACATGAATCATAATATCCTTTGGGAAGTCATCTACCCCCCAGGAACTACCACATTGATAAAATGCCCCTAAAAACTGACCCAGCTATTTAGTATTGGGGAATTTATGTGGAATGTGACCTAACCTTTGGCCAACATGTTTCTATTGTTGTAATAAGTCATTCTATACTGCACAACTTATAAACAAAGGGATTGTGTCTAGATCTAGGGATGTTATTGTCCCCCTTTAATTGGGTCTATATTATTTCTTCGACAGCTTAGGTTGTCGAATGCTTAATGATCAACACCTAAGCGTCTAAGTTTCAAAATCACAAATGGCCATATGAGTGAATTCCTTCCTCGGGCAAGAATCCACTTGGCCGTTATCAGGGATTTCCCCTTTCCCCAATGTAGAGCGATCTCGGAGTTGGTATATTCGTCGGGGAGCTTGGGCAAAGCCCCCCACTATATTTAGGTTGAAAAGTTAATTTTATTTCCGGACGGCAAAGGAAAGAATTTTCATATATGGCCATTCACGATTTTGAAACTTTGATGCTTAGGTGTCAATCATTAACCATTTGACAACCTAAGCTGTCGAAGAAATAATATAGACCCCTTTAATCACCCCTCTTTAAGCCAATCATTGAATATAATGCCTCCTTTTTCATACATCTGTCTAGACACATATGCAAAAAATGAAATATTCACAGAGATACCTTACTGAAAGGATACAAGGCCTAAACAACATGCCCTACATGAACTGAATCAAAGCCTTGTCACTATACTCAGTATCCTACATACTGCTAAGAGGTAATCTGTGTCTGGCATATAAGGCATCCACCAACACAGTACTGATGGATTTACTAGATATCAGCAAGTCAAATGGCATCAGAATACTCAGTCTAGGGATCTAAACTTCTTCTGCAACATCAACAGAACAGTTTGGAGGGACAGGTATATTTCACAGTGGATACCATTGGAACAGACTCCCCACCCACATAAAACAAATTTAATCCCTGTCCATATTCAAGCACAACATAGATCTATAGATGGGAAACAGAAAATTTACCCCAGGACTGCCTCCTGTACTACTAACGGACAGAGGCAGCTAGTAAATGGGTCCTCTCAAGTTATCTATGGTATGATCCCATTTATTCTCATTAGGGGTAATATATAATTATTAACCATGGGATAGGTTAATTTGAGAACAAAAGGGGAAATTGGCTAAGCTTAAAATGGTACTTACCTATGAACTTATGAACCTATATCCATTGTTAGTGAGTTTCAGGTCCCCACGACCTCATCATGTCGTCGGTTAATGGTTTTATTATTCTTCTTTAAAGGTACTTAACAAATTCACCTGATTAGTATTTGCTCTTTTAGCCTCAAACAATCCCATAGCTATTGCTTAGAAAACTAAAATCAAGTCACCCTGGATATGTTTATAAGGTCCTAACTTTATTGATTTATTTATTTGACATTTGTTTACTGGGAAAGTCCATCTGGGCCAGATCCCATTTTCAGGAGAGGCCCGGGGAGAAAAGCTCCACAAACAATTAACATAATTACATTGGTTATGTACAATGTTTACAAGGAGACTTTGAATATACTATGAAAATTTCCATTGAAGAAAAAAGACAGACAGTAATACACACTGTGGCTTAAAATCATCCTGGTCAGAGGATACAGACTTAAATTACATTGCTTACTATAACTAATACACATTAGAACTGGACAACTGAAATATCATAAAGTTCACAATGGGAAAAAGGACAGACATTTATACATCCAATGGTATAAAACCATCTCACACAGATAAGGACAAAAAGAGCAACGTTAATACAAACTGAAGTTTAAAATTTTCTTCGTCAGAGGTACAGGCCTAAATTACATTGCTTACTGTATGTAATACACATAAGAAATGGACTTCTGAAATACCATAAAGTCCACAAAGGTGGAAAGGACAGACATTTGTACATCCAATAGAATAAAACATTCTTGCACAGAAGATACTGATAGGGAGCATCTCCAAGACACAGACGAACACAATGCAAAATTAAAACGTGTTAACAGAGTGTTAAATTAAAACGTGTTAAGGTAGCGATGTGGGTGGGGAGAGTGACAGAAGTTTAATTGTATTTCTGTATGTTGTTGTTGTTTGTCTTTCGGCTTTTCCCGGTTAGGGGTCACCACAGTGGAACTCCGGTCCGCTAATGATTGGTAGTAGATTTTTATGGTGCCGAGTTGCCAGCTCGATGCCCAACCTTCAACGAAGCACACCCATTAACACATGTCTTTCGGAACGCCACTTGACGGCGGGTAGGACATGCAGACAACACAGAAGGCACTCCCCGCACTCCAGCCAAGAATTGAACAGGAGAACCTCTTGCTGTGAGGCAACAATGCTACCACTGCACCACCGCAGATCTTTTAATTGTATTTCCATATGATGGGCAGTAATTGAAGGAGAATATGTAGGAAGGTAATAGGCAGCAAGAAAGAGATTTAACCAGGGCTAGTACATGGGCAAATCCAGTTATTATTCAGGTGTGTCTTAAGTAGTTTTTTGAAATGAATTAGGTTATCCATAGTAATGATAGACCGAGGGATAGAATTCAAAATTTTAGAGACATAGTTAGAGTATAGGGAGTCCCCGTCACGATTATTTGGTTTTGTGATTTGTAGAAGAGATTTGTTTGAGGACTGGAGAACACGAGTGTTGTTGTAAGGTTGTAATACATTTTGGAGAGCGGGGGCATTATTCAGTTGGTGTATTAGTTTATGGGCAGTGATGCGCTGTGAGCAGGTTAAGTTGTGGGGTAATTCTAACCAGCTCAGTTGTTGCAAGGCAGTGCAGTGGTGGGATCCATGTTGGGAGTTTGGTGCAAATGTAGCTATTTTATTGTAGCATGCTTCAAGTTTCACTAGATCTGTTTTTTTAGGTTGGTGAGGCATATAGTAGGGTACAGAGAAGGAGGGATCTTGAAGTGTGTGTTAGGAATGCTTTGATTCTGTATAGTGTTCCTAATTTTGTGTGTGACTTTTTGATAGTTTGTGATAGGTGTATGTCAAATTTCATATTGTTGTCGATTATTGCACCTAGCGGTTTTGTTTGGGTTACTGTCACCATTGTGGTATTGCTGGAGGAGTATATTTGAAATGCTGGTGGGGAGCCTGTAGATTTGCAGGGGCAAAATAGCATAAGTTTAGTTTTATTTGGATTAAGAATCAATTGAGAGTTAGAGAGCCAAGATTCGACAGCTGATAGGGACTGTTGTGTAGTTACTTCTAGTTGTTCTAGGTTGGGTGCAGTGCAGATAAGAGTTGACCCATCTGCGTACTGAACAATCTTGGCAAGATGTGTAGCTGTGTGAAGTCTATTGGTGAAAATATTGAACAGAGGAGGACCTAGTATTGAACCCTGGGGGACCCCCATTGCAACAGCAGAGGAAGTCCTAGTATTGAGTCCTGGGAGACCCCCATTGTGATAGCAAAGGAGGACCTAGTCTTGAGTTCTGGGGACCCCCATTGTGACAGCAGAGGAGGACCTAGTACTGAACCCTGGGGGACCCTATTGTGACAGCAGAAGAAGACCTAGTATTGAGTCCTGGGGGACCCCCATTGTGACAGCAGAGGAGGACCTAGTATTGAGTCCTGGGGGATCCCCATTGTGACAGCAGAGGAGAGCCTAGTATTGAGTCCTGGGGAACCCCTATTGTGACAGCAGAGGAGGATCCAGTATTGAGTCCTTGGGGACCCCCATTGTGACAGGTAAGAGACGAGAGATCTTGCTGCCATTTAACAGCTTGTTGATGACCAGTTAAATAGTTATGGAACCAAGCAATAGATGAGCGACTTAACTTTAGGGTACATAGATCTGTGAGGAGTTTCTGGTGGGAGATGGTATCAAAGGCTTTGGAGAGGTCCAGGAATATGGAAGATACTAGTTTACATTCATTTCTATATTGGTTGACTGTGTCTGTAAAACTTAGAAGAGCAGTTGTGGTATTATGATTGCAATGAAAACCATGCTGTGTTTTAGATAGGAGATTATTAGACAAGACGTGGTTTATGAGCTGGGTATGAATACACTCTTCTAGAACTTTGGCTAGGGGGATAAAATTGCTATGGATCTGTAATTGGAGAGCTCAGTAGAGTCCCCACCCTTATGTAGAGGAATTATGTAAGATATTTTCAAAATTGCTGGTATGTAGTGTTCTGAAACTGAACAGTTAATCAGGATGGAGATTGGAGAGGAGATGGCATCTTCTGCTTGTTCAAAGTATTCTGCAGGTAAGTTGTCTGCTACAAGAGATGTAGGTTTAATCTGACAAAGTAATTTTCTTATGATATTTGTCTCGAAAGGCTTGAAGGAGAAAGTATTATTGTTTTCCTTAGGTAGTGTTGGTATACTTAGATGAAAATTGTGGTAGTTCTTAGAAAGTGATAGTATGGCATTAGTAAAGAATGTGTTAAATTGTGTAGCTATGCTATCATTATTGTCTGTGGCTAAAGGGGTTGGTGTCGAAGGTTGGCCAGAATTAAGCATTTTTTATAGCTAACCAGAATTCTTTGGGTTGTTATGGTGTTTTGTTGAGTTTCACTACAGTATGTTTTTTTTTATCTAATTTGATCTGGGTTTCAGCTTTGTTTCTACGTTGCTGATACCGATCTAGATTGACCTGAGAATTGTTGGTGTGCCAGAATACCCAGGCTTTAGCTCTTAATTTTAATAGTTGTCTGGTGTCTTTTGATAACCAAAGAGCATAGTTTGCTTTTACTCTTGTAGTATGGCATGGTGCTATTTTAGAATGTCTAGGAAGGTGGTATTGAAGCAGTATATGGCAATATCTAGGGGTAGCATTTTAAGTGGGGATCAGTTACAATGTTGCAGGATAGAGATGAAGGCTTAAGCATTAAAGTCTTTTTTTGTTGTGAGTTTGATGGTAGGTAGTGTTTCTGGGGAGATAGAACTGCTGTCTAAGTTCATAGATTCATACGTGTTTACTTGGTTAATGACCACAAGGGCCTTTTTAAGCCTAGCCATGCATCCCTAATCTCTGACAAGTTCTGAGGCTTTGATAAGTGTAAGCAGGGGTTTGGGAGATGAACCATTTACAAGCTACAGCCTGGGAGACGAACCATTTCCAGGTTGCCTGTGTCCATTAGAGACACGGGTGTCAAACAGGGATAATGTAGGTGTGTGTGGGGGAGTAATCACTAATACCAGGAAGCAGCCTGAGTGATAAGCATGGGATGGCTTATTTGTCAAGCTCCAACCTAGGTTAGATTGGCTTTTGGTGCTATAGTTGATTCTGGCAGCACATTGTATGAGATGGGTAAAGCCATGCAAGTTGATGAAATTAGTGGGGTTTTCAGAGGTGGAAGAGAGCCAGTCAACATTAAAATCACCTATAATAATGGTTTCTTGATGAAATGTTAAGGATGCCCAGTGGAGCATTTCCTCAATTATTGCTAAGTTATTGTCAGGAGGGATATAAGCACCTATTATAGTTACGTATTTATTGGGGTTGATGGAAGGATAGACGTACCTATGATAGTTACATATTTCTTGGGGTTGATGGAGGGATATAAGCACCTATGATAGTTACGTATTTATTGGGGTTGATGGAGGGATAGAAGTACCTACGATAGTTACATATTTATTGGGGTTGACGGAAGGATAGAAGTACCTATGACAGTTATGTATTTATTGGGTTTGATGGAGGGATACAAATACCTATGATGATTATGTATTTATTGGGGTTGATGGAGAGATAGACATACCTATGATAGTTATGTATTTATTGGGTTGATAGAGAGATATAAGTTCCTATGATAGTTACATATTTATTGGGGTTGATAGAGAGATAGAAGTAACTATGACAGTTATGTATTTATTGGGTCTGATGGAGGGATAAAAGTACCTATGATGGTTATGTATTTATTGGGGTTGATGGAGGAATATAAGTACCAATGATAGTTAAGTATTTATTGGGGGCTGATAGAGGGATATAAGTTCCTATGATAGTTACATATTTATTGGGGTTGATGAAGGGATATAAGTACCTATGATAGTTACATGTTTATTGGGGTTAATGGAGGGATAGAAGTACCTATAATAGTTCTATATTTATTGGGGTTGATGGAGGGATAGAAATACCTGTTGGAAGTTATGTATTTATTAGGGTTGATGGATGGAATATAAGTAGGTATGGTAGTTATGTATTTATTGGGGATGATTTCAAGTTTACTGAATAAGATCTCACTATTATTGAAAATTGGGATACTTGGTTCTAACAGTTCTAGTTTGAGATTGTTTTTGTAAATTATAGCAACACCACCTCCATTTGTTTTTTCTGTCTAGTCTAACTTGAAAAGTTCCTCCTCATAAATTAAGTTTTCAATCTCATAGATTGCCTTCATAAATTTCCTTTGTATGGTTTCCCTCCTCTGTTTTAGATTTTTCTATACAGAAAACATAAACTGTTTCCATATTCTGTTTTTGAACTTCGTAAACTGGTGCAGATTGTTTTCACTATTTAACCGTTCTTGATTTGATACATTTTTTTATGCAACCTGTCATATTATTACACTCCTTTGCAATGCCATCACTATGACAGCTAAAAATAAACTATAAGACATATTTGGCCAAGATACCCCAGTCCTTAAAAACAATGATCATCTATTTTGTTTTGCCAGTGTTTATTAACATATTATTGGCTTCTCTTCATTCCATGAAACTAGTTAAGGAAGTCTGACTTTGGTTCTGATCTTTCTTATTTGTAACATATTTTTAAAATCATCAGCATAAAGACATTAGAAAATATTTGATAAAATAGGTAGATTAGAAATATATAAACAAAACATATATGGGCCCAGTACTAAACCCTGTGGAGCCCCTAGGTTATGGTTCCCTATTACGAGAGTGAAAGTCCATTTAAGTGAATCCGTAAACGTTGACATGTATTGTGCGAACCAGCATTACAGCGAACGTCCAAAACTGCGAATTTGGAAATGTCGAATTACCATGGTTGGCCTGTCTGTAGTATAGCTCCATAAGGTAAGTGTGCAATAGTTACGGACCTTAGGGTTAGGGTGCGGGTTAAGGTAAGTGCATAGATAGTTAATGTATGTAAGATTTAGTGTAGGGTTAGGCGTAGGGTTTTGGTAAATCTATGTATGTGGATTATTTATTTTGTTTGTGTATATTTTCGTAGTGGAAGTGTGCGGTAGTTACAGACCTTAGGGTTGGGGAGGGGTTAAGGATAGTGCATAGATAGTTGTGTATGTGGAATTTAGTGTAGGGTTAGAAGTAGGGCTTTGGTGCTTTACTTTAGGGTTAGATGTAGGGTTTGGTTAGTGTATGTATGTGGTTTATTTATTTTGTTTGGGTAGGTAGTATGTAGCGTATGGGGGGGTTGGCCGACTATGACAGTTCGAGATTAAAAATTTTGCAGTTTAGTGCGTTGGGTATTCTCACGGCTCGCGCAATTCATGTCAGTGTTTTGGTATTCGCTCAAAAGGGGTTTCGCTCTGGTAATATAGACCCTAGATTATAATCCATTTCTTTATCACACCATGACATTAATTTCTTTCTGCCACTTCCACTCATGAAACCATTGCTAGATCCATATAAACAGTGTCATGAAACCATTGCTAGATCCATATAAATAGTCATGAAACCATTGCTAGATCCATATAAACAGTGTCATGAAACCATTGCTAGATCCATATAAATAGTCATGAAACCATTGCTAGATCCATATAAACAGTGTCATGAAACCATTGCTAGATCCATATAAACAGTGTCATGAAACCATTGCTAGATCCATATAAACAGTGTCACAAAACCATTGCTAGATCCATATAAACAGTGTCACAAAACCATTGCTAGATCCATATAAACAGTGTCATGAAACCATTGCTAGATCCATATAAACAGTGTCATGAAACCATTGTTAGATCCATATAAACAGTGTCACGAAACCATTGCTAGATCCATATAAACAGTGTCATGAAACCATTGCTAGATCTATATAAACAGTGTCACGAAACCATTGCTAGATCCATATAAACAGTGTCACAAAGCCATTGCTAGAGCCATATAAACAGTGTCATGAAGCCATTGCTAGATCCATATAAACAGTGTCACGAAGCCATTGCTAGATCCATATAAACAGTGTCACAAAACCATTGCTAGATCCATATAAACAGTGTCACAAAACCATTGCTAGATCCATATAAACAGTGTCACGAAACCATTGCTAGATCCATATAAACAGTGTCACGAAACCATTGTTAGATCCATATAAACAGCATCACAAAACCATTGCTAGATCCATATGAACAGTGTCACGAAACCATTGCTAGATCCATATAAATAGTGTCACGAAACCATTGCTAGATCCATATAAACACTGTCACAAAACCATTGCTAGATCCATATAAACAGTGTCATGAAACCATTGCTAGATCCATATAAACAGTGTCATGAAACCATTGCTAGATCCATATAAACAGTGTCATGAAACCATTGCTAGATCCATATAAACAGTGTCATGAAACCATTGCTAGATCCATATAAACAGTGTCATGAAACCATTGCTAGATCCATATAAACAGTGTACAACCAGATTAGATATGCCCTTCTTTGCCATTTTACTCAGTAATAAGCTATGGTCAGCCGTGTTAAAGGCTGCCGTGAATCACATTAGCTTGTATTTTTGTTCTAATGCCAAAATGATACTATATTTCTTTTGTAATATATAGGTATTAATTGCCAGTTTGCCTGCATATCCATCTTAACTCAGCCAAAATTATTTTAGGATGAAAGACTCCATTGTTCTTCCTGTCATAGAAAGCAGACTAACAGACTGATAATTTTTATGCTGTCTTGTTTACCTATCACTTTGGATACTGGTTTAACTGTACAATGTCTCCAATCTGTAGGTATATTTGCTGTATTGTAGTATGCATTAAAAATAATCTCAATGGAGTTACAAACACTTCTCTGACTGATTTCAGGTCTTTATTCTGCAGCGTTTGGACAGTTTTGTGGCACAGAGGGATAAAGTTCTGACAAATGCACGGGCAACCCAAGCTGGAGTGGCAGTTCAGGTTCCTGAAAGATTTGGCTGGTGAAGATGGGGGAAACATCCATTGCTGGGCTTTGCCATCCTGTGGGGGGGGGTCTCTGGCTGACCACAAGGGTGACACCTAGCAGAAGTGCTCGATATCACCTAGTGCGGTTCACGCCTGCGAAGCCTGTACTGTCATGGTGCAATTACACCAGGTAGCAGAGGGGACGGCAGCATGCGGAAACATGCTTTTCCCTTAGGATACAGTGATGGCAGAGCCCACAGAAGCTGCCAAGGGGAAATGGGTACTCCCAAGGTGAGATGGTGACCCCCCCAGGACCAGCACGCTGGTGTATTGTCTACCACCTAAATCTTGCCAGGGAATTGAGGGCAGATCAGAACTCTTGGACAGGAACAAAGGGACCATAGTAGTCATGCCTAACCCTGGAATGCTCTACTGCCCTCCCACTTAGAATTAATGGGTCATATGAGTGCCAGAATTTGAGCTATTAGGTGAAGTAGTGGAAGGAAAAAACTCTGCCTTTGCTTGATCAGATTTATCAAGATGAATAATTATATTTTCCACTGTAATTTCAAAGGTTTGTTTTTGTATAAAATGATTTCCAGTTTATTGTTTTTACTGCATATTTGCCCGTACAATCGATTACAATTGCCATAAACTGATCTATGATGTTCATAGGCTCCTTGTATATCTTGTTATTTTCCTGAAAATACTCAACAGCAGCTCATTTCCTGCAATTTTACATCTGCATATTTAACGGAAGCCTTCTTATTGTACTTTAAACTGTTTGCTAAATTCTGCTCATAGGCTAACTTAATCTTTTTTTTTTTTTTTTTTTTGACACGTACTTCAATTTTCTTGTCAAGAAAGTTAATTTTGACATACATTTCCCCACTTTCTACTAACCTAACAACTTATTTCTTTCCCTAATTAAATATTTTGTATTTTGATGTACAATGTCAGTAGATCTAAAGTGCTTTCTCTCAACTGGGGGCATTTCTTACTTACCTTAAACCTGAAAATACAGTCTTTTAGTTCTGTCCTTACATGTCTTTATATCTGCTAAACAATATTTTTTGTAAAGTGAATTAGTCATCATAATTATCTGCAGGAGACATAGAGTGCATTGTGGAAAAGAGAAAACTTAGCCAGAAAACAAAATCATGTCAGTATGACCGTCCCATCAGGCCATGCTGGAGTAGACCAAATCAAAAATAATTAACTGTTTGCAGCACTAAATGGAAATTACCACTGTACAGAACAACAGGATATAAAGTATATTAATTCAAAATGCTTGTAATATATTATTTATTTATTTACTTTAACCAGATAAGTAAACTGGTCTATGGAACTTTTTAGCTGCCCACCAGATGAAAGGCTGTTGCACGCTTACACTGAAGCAAATTCACGATACAGACAGAAGCATAGATCCAGGTAATTAATGTTAATTACAGCCACAGTAATTTTTGAAAGACTTCATTAGATTAATTTGAGACAGTAAGCTATACATTCAGGCAGTTCAGATATTAAAAGCAGTAATTAAATTCATAGAAAGAGTGAGCTAAGACAATATGGGTACACAGGGAGGAGTGTAGAAACGTAACACTGATTGTGAATTACAGAGTGAAGTTAAGTGCTGAAAAAAGATGAACACAATAAAACGGACATAACTGTGTATTCTATGCTTCCCCATATCTGTTTATTTACTATTTGGTAATTGTGCAGATGAGCTGGTTGAAAGGCCCTTTTCAGCCACAAACTTAACGTACAGAAACAAAAACAAACAAAAGGAAAAATCAAGAAGCATACAATATGTAAGAGCAAATGCAAAATTAAATGTTTTTTAAAGGGTCCTAGAGCACAAAATATCCTTCTTGCAGATCTGCATGCTTGTTACAGAGCCTTATGTACAGAGAAACATTGCAAAGATAGAGTTAATAGTAAAAACAAAGTTGTTTACCATATTTACAGTATATCCATAAGGTCCATTTTGAATTTCAACATTTCAGGAAACAAGCAGGACAACATTTGGGATAACAAGCAGGGAAAGACTGTCACGCCGGAGGTAGCATGCTGTTAGAATTAACATTTCATTGTGACTGTTTTGCTGCAGGTAGTGTGATGTTTGATGGCAAATGGTGAGGTCACTCCTTGTCCCTAAATCATTTATACTCAGTTTCCTTGTATAAGTGTTCAGAGAAGGCATTTTTGAACTCATTGAGAGATTCCAGGCCCAATAATTCAGCTGGGAGTCTGTTCCATATTCAGAATCAGAATCACATTTGTTGGCCAAGTATGCATACATACAAGGAATTTGACTCCAATTTCAGTGACTCTCCAAGTACGAATTACATAAACGACATACATGCAACTATTAAGAACAAGACAAAAAAGTAAATATACATTTACATACAAGGTGCAAAGTGCATCTCAGTGTAAGGAATACTGAAATAAACTCTGAAAGAAACAAGTAGTAACAATATGTAAACAATACTGCAGAATCCGCGGAGGCTTAGGAAAAAGAATACCCCAGCCTAATAAGCTGAGTTAATCGTTTATGAACTTGATGGCCTGTGGAAAAAACTGTTCTTATCCATACCTCTCAAGTGTACCTCATTTTGAGGAATGTTCCTCATGTGGGGTCTTAAAAAAAGTTTATGCTCCTCGAAGTTCCACATTGAAAGGGTCTGTCACACATCGTGTTATCAATATTTTAACTGATATAAATGGTAAATAGAACTGAATCACAGTATTTCATTAAAAGACCTAGTCTACAAGTAATAATATCACATTTCAGACATCCTATGAGCCTCCTAGTTGAAGTTGTTAATAAGCCATTAGTAAGTGTTCCACATTTTGCCTATTTGTTCCACATTATGAGAGGCAATGTTCCTCATTTGGAGATGGAAGGCTGAGAGCTATGCTTATATCTGCTTGTTTTGGTGCATATTAATCTATAACACCTGTCTGATGGTAATAGTTCAAAAAGATAGTGGCCTAGATGTGAAGGGTTGGTAATGATCTTCCCTGACCTTTTCATGACTCTGGAATAGTACAGGTCCTATAATGAGGGCAAACTAGCACCAGTGATATTTTTGGCAGACCTGACTATTCTATGTAACCTATTTTTGTCATGATTAGACAGAGATCCAAACCACATTGTTATGGATGAGGTGAGAACAGACTCAATGACTGTTGTACAGAACTGAATCAACAGTTCCTCTGGGAATTGGAACTTCCTCAGCTGTCACAGGAAGTACATTCACTGTTGTGCCTTTTTTATAATGGACCCTACACTGTTCTCCCACTTCAAGTCCTGGGATATTATAGATCCTAAAAACTTGAAGGATTCCACAACTGACACAGCAGTATTAAATATAAAGAGGAGGGATTGTAGTACCACTCCTAAAGTCCACTGTCGTCTCCACAGTTTTAAGAGTGTTCAATTCCTGATTATTCTGAGTACACCAATGGGCCAGCTGCTCAACCTCCCTTCTGTATGCAGACTCATCACCATTCCTGATGAGCCCGATAGTTGCATCATCTGCGTATTTAATAAGTTTGATAGAGGGGTCCTTACAGGTGCAGTCATTAGTGTAGAGGAAGAATAGCAGTTGGGAGAGCGCACATCCCTGGGGGGCACCTGTATTGATCGTGCGATAGCTAGATGTAAATTTCTCCTGCCAAGCCTAGTTGGAAGAAAGTACATTTTCCAGTAGCTACTTTATCAGGAGATCTGTTTAATGTGATTGTTTTTTCCTGGATACTTTTTAGGGAGTAAACCTTTTCTTGGATGGGTAGTTTCTATCTTATAGGTATGCAACAGCCACGTTTAGTGTTTTGTGAATCAGAGCACCTATGAGATATATGTTCACCTTTTGAGTGAATGAAGAGCATTTCACATATTGTAAGAAGTTACAGTTGTGAGATCTGCTGTCGGCAAGGAGGGAAAATCTAGTAAATTGTATTTTCCGTGATCTGAAATATTTGGGAATTTTGTGCTGAGTAAAAGGTAATCACAGGAAGACCATATTTAAATTTAGGGAGAAGAACATTTTTGGCCAGGGAAAATTGGGCTGCAGGAGAGAGTAAATGAGATATTTTACAGGAGAGTTTATGTTGAGATACTACGGTGTTAGTTGATTTATCTAAATGATTTGAAAAAGTTAGAGAAGGGTCTGGGTTAAGTCCTTGATATTTGTAATCAGAAATGAGGGAAATGGTGTTAGTGTTGTCAATAAGAGGTAGACGAGGGAGTTTATGAGGGGTTGTAAATCACATAAGGTTAGTTTTCTTGTGGTTAATAACAAGGTGATTACAGTCAGCCAAGATGCAAAGCTTAGGGAAAGACTCTTGTAGCTTGTTCGATCATAGATACATTTATTGACTAATAGAAGAATGTCACCTGCATACAGTATAACATTGGGATGAAATGTAATCTGCAACATTGTTAATAAATAATGAAAACAGAATGGAATCATACCTGTCAACTGTCCAGAACTTTGCAGAATGCCCAGATTTTTTACTTATATTTTTGGTCTGTTCCTCATAAAATTTGTGATTTTCTAGCAAATCGCTGAGTATTGAAGTCATTAAATAACGACAGTCATTTGAGTTTCAGACCCCATATCCTCCAGAAAATGCATGGCAACACAAAACCTGCTATTCTAACAACCTTCTAAGTTTATAGGAACAATATTTACAATCTGCCCCTATTTTCAGTCCCTCACTATTTTAGGTTTTGTCCATATTTCTTGCTGTTGTGGCACTCTGGTGTATACACTGCCGAGAGATGAGAAGAGATTGTTAGTATGACCTTGGAATGTTTTATTTTCCATGTAACCTTGGAACCACTCGATAGTGTTGTGGCTAAAATTAAGTTTCTTCAATTTCATAAGAAGAGTATTATGATATAAATATCACACAAGATCAAGAATATTTTCTTTTGCAATTCTTGACTGGGCAAATTAACTAGTCTGATCATCTTCACCATCATGCATTTTATAGGGTGGCAAGTTTTTCTGCACCCCCATGTGTGGCAAAGCCCCCCACAATCTATTCACTTCATTCACTAACTCCGCAATTGCACGGCAGTAGGGAAAGGAGAAACTCCTCATTACAGAGCAAAACAGCCTTATACAAATAGCAATCCCATGCTAAGCACTTAGCCTTCGATCTCAACCAGTTTTGTTTGGACAGCTACAACATAACCAAGTGGCCCTCGATTAGCTGTAGGAAAACCCTGTCCCATAACTCTCATGTAAACTGAAGCTTTTCATATCACCTCAATTGCTTTACACCCTTGATGCAGTTTTAGTACATCAGAAAGTTGTTTTGGCTAAAATGCCTCAGACTAGACTCCAAAGGTTCTGCTGACTGATTGTGAAAGCAATACATTGCCTTACAACAAAGACATATGATTACCTAATAACAGCAACAGTTGCTAACTTCTACAAATCAACCCGAATGTGGAAGAAAAGGAAACCCCACACAAATCCTCAAAGAGATGGATTCACAAAAGACAGCAGTACTATATATCTCATGGAGCTACGGGAAACTGAATGTAGGTCAAGGTATACCAAGACTCCTATGTAGCTGCACATATGTGACACAGCAGAAAAGACCATAAAGATTAAAGATGTGCTGCAAAATGTGAAGGCAGGCAAAGTGCCAATACATGACCTAAAAGAAGTCACAAATCAGCACGGTAAAACAGATGTGACCAAAAACAAGCAAACAAAAAAGATTGCGGTGTGGTTGGGCACGGGTGAAGGGAACCTAGAATGCAGTGCATTGCAGGACCAGCACAAAGGAGATTAGGATGAGGAAATGAATGACTTAGCAAGCAGAACAAAAGGGAAAGGATACGCATCCACCTTCACACACCAATGTCAAGGCCACCATGGCACACAACGTGCACATATCAACATCTCCTGTGTTGTATACATTACAACACTCAAACACTAGGCAACCAGACATGCATCCCTCATACCCCCACCCAACCAGTTGACACTAATATCATGCATAGCAGTACACACTGATATGAGAAGTGATGGAGAACCAGATGGTGGCATGGCGCAGGCATTAATGTACCACAGAAGGGCATACATAGGTAACCAGATGTGGCACGGCACAGGCATTAATGTACCACAGAAGGGCATACACAGATAACCAGATGTGGCACGGCACAGGCATTAATGCACCACAGAAGGATATAAACAGGTAACCAGATGGTGGTATGGCACAGGCATTAATGTACCACACAAGGATATACACAGGTTGAACACTGGCATGCTCACCTGAGCCATATGTTCTTTGACAGTACATCTTACACATCCAATTCAAGGAGTTGCTCACCACCAACACATGTAACATCTGTACCAGTATATGAGAAATCTCTCTCAGTCCCAGGGCCAACAGAACCTCAAACACATCTTCAATCAGTCAAAACCTTTTGGATCTAGTGAAGTCTATAAGATGAAAACACTAATCCGAAAAACTTTCTTTGAAAAAAAATGACAAAAAGCAATTTGTTTTAAAATTTCTTAAAGCTCATACTGGTTTAAGGACTTTTTTAAAGGGATCAAAGTTTTTTCATGTAGCACTTTGAGCAAGAAACAATGGTTTGTTTTCAACAGAAACTCAGCACTGCTGTTGAGTTAATCCCTTTGTCTTTTGTTTTTCTGTTCATCCTGGCAGTGGCCTCTAGGCTCCCTCAGGTTGGTTTAGCTTGATTTGGTTAGGTACTACCTCATGGGACCTATGATATAGGCATTTCTTATAGGTGACTAAGGATGGTAAGCAGTTGTCATAAGCCAGAATGCTAGAGAATAACTGCTGTCTCCTCTCGATCATAAACAGAGTTATAAGACAGTGCTATTGTCTTTATCTGTGCTATGACCTGTACACATACAGTGTTTTGTGGTTTCTCCAGTCACTTAGCAGGTGTCCTTCACTGATTAAATGTGCTATAAACTCATGCCACAGACTACAGAGTTGCCAGATAAAGGTATCACACACATTGCCAGGGAACGATGCTATGATTTACACGATCAAGCCATCTGCTGCTCATATGGTATGGCAGCTGATTTAATGCCATCCCTTCCCACTGATGTGCATTTCACCCTCTGAAAAGGTGGTGACACTGGGTCTATATTAGTTCGTTGAAAGACATCTCCATCAAATACCTCTCCATCAACACCAAACCATTGAAATTCACTTCTGTAATTCACAGAATTTTACCCAGGGCAATGAAACAATTGTCTCATAGCACAACAAATCACACAATGCACCAAATCAAACCCACCCAAGACATTACAGTACAGTATTCCAAAGCATTTTGTCATTTGCATACTTTACCCTATGCATTTCTTTCAAAATCATCAATATGCTGAAACATCTGCAACTTCTGCATTGTGCCTTGTTCCAGTCATAAAATGCTTATGCTTTGGAATATGGCACTTAAGTACTATTCAACTGGCAAAATTATGCTGCATGTGCAAAGCATGCAGGCTTTGTTGGTGTGGTTTAAGTCTTTCAAAGAATTTTCTCTGATTCTGCTGTATGAACTTAAGCAAGTTTATCTGTCTCTCTCTCACACACACACACACACACACACACACACACACACACACACACACACACACACACACATCATTAATAGTCTGTGTTCTGTTCTATACTATTGACAGCAGTTTCATTGATACTGCAACATTAACCACACAAAGTATAAATATAAAACATTGAATGCAAACTGATCATAAAAGGAAAACATACAATTTCCGTTTACAACTGGTAATACCAAAATATCACAGTAACATACCAACATACCACCAACAAAAGGTAAAACAAAAACAATATGCTTTAAGTTGAAGGCTTGTCCACCCCCACATCCCCTGACACACATTCTTCCTCCCAACACCCCTTAACTTACGTATACTAACTCCATAATCACACAACTACAACTAAAAGGGAAAAAACCTGCACCAAAAGCCACAGTTACTGTTACACAATTTGATAGATCCTGCATCAGTAAACAGTGCATTTGACAGCTTGTGACAGCAAGAAAGCTGGTGTCTAGCTGTGCAATTGATATATATGTGTGTGTTTGCATATATACATACATTACATACATCTACATCTATAGCTGTCAAGCTATATATATATATATATATATATATATATATATTTATTTATTTATTTATTTATATGTGTGTGTGTGTGTGTGTGTGTGTGTGTGTATGTTTGTGTGTGTGTATATGTATATGTGTATGTATATATATATGTGTGTGTGTGTGTGTGTGTGTGTAGGGAGTGTCTTGTCAAACAATGAATGCTTATAGGAATGAACACAGAAAGAATGATCATTTTAGATCACATCTAAAATGATAGAAATCAACAAAAAATAAAAGCATTTTTTCATATGACCAGTTACTGTTTTGACCTGCAACCATATGTGGTACAGATAAGTGGCCAACATTTCAAATTTTCAAACAGAAAAAAAGCTGGTACTTCTGATCAAAACTTAGCTATCACACATACTCCCTGGGATTCAGCAAGCAGCCGTGCAGGAATAAGTTATTCCTGCACGGCAAGGACCCTTCCTGTTAAGCACGGCAGCGCACCTTGCATATGTATGAAGGCATGCTGCCATGCTCTAAAACTGACACGGTTCCGTGTACAAATGCAGGGGGTGTGTGTGAGAGCAGAGCTCTCACAATATACTCGCCCCCTGCACTCCAGAATTGCCTTTTGGCAATTTAAAACGAGTGAAAACGCTCGTAACACCCCCAACTCGTCAGGAAAACAAATCTGGTCAAAGCCATAAGGGACAATCGTCCCTACCAAGACAAATGTTGTCAGAATGACAGATGTAGCATAAGCACATAGCGCACATCTCCCAACCCGTCAGATTAAGGAATGTGGACAAAGCCAAAAGGGCCAATCGTCCCACAAAGCAGAAAGTTGATAGAATAACAGGTTCAGCATTAGCAGAAATATTCTGAAAGGTACAAATAAAATAACACAACAAATAATTATTTTTTTTATAAATATGCTAAAGTTTAAGCATAGCTGCATGGGTGTGACCGTTCCTTAGCTACTCTTAGTCCAGCTTAAACAGCACAAGGAGTTAAATAGCAAGAGACATCCAGCATAAGCAGTATTTCAATAGTGTAGTGATTAGAGCATATGCTTTGCAAACAGACATTCCTGGTTTGATCCCACTATAACCAAATTGTATTTTACATGTGAAAGCAGTACATAAACATTTATTTTTATAATTAGCTACTAAATAATATATATTTGTTAACCAGAGTACTGTATTAGGTCCAGATGTGAGGTGTCAGTTTAATAAAGTTGTGAAACCCCCATATAAATACAAGTGCCCCATACAGTATAGTCACACATGAATAAATGTAATGAAAGCACATTGGGGGATGTCAGGGACAGTAAACAAATTTATAATATGTAATGAATGATAAATCAATGCCATAAAATGAAAAATAAGCAATGCTAAGCATTGCACAGCTCTGCTTACCAGGTGTAAGCATTGTGTAAATATGACTGCTAAGCAATGAGTAGCCCAGCTAAGTGGATTTACCCATTGGTAAGCAGTGCTGAACCTGTCAATTTAAGCACTGCCAACCTTAGCTAAGCAGATTTGCCCATAGCTTAGCTTAGCTCAACATATTCAAAACCATCCAGTTACGGCAAAGGGTGGGAAATCGGCCACATTTAAACACCACAGGTGGGAATACAGCTCATAACTGGTTGCAGCTTCCCACTGTAGGCAGTATGGCAGGAGTTGGTGTGGGCATGCCCTTCTGTGTGCAGCTCCAGGGCGTACAGGTGTCCAAGGTCATGGTAGGACTCCTGGTACAAAACCATGACGAGAGACTGCTGCAGGGCCAGTACCAAGGCTCCCGATATAAAGCAGAAGCCTGGGACCATCTCGCCCATGATCTCACCAGTGCCACTGGTATCCCTCAGACTGGTGAGTAGGCCCAGCACTATGCCAACTTGAAGTGGAGAAAGAGGGAGCGCTTGGATGAGTGGGTCCAAGAAGCAAGGCAGAGGGGTGATGTCCCAGCAGTGTGTAAGTACTCATACCAATAACTGTTTACTGATATCCAGCCTGTGTATGATGGATAGGCATGCCTAAATATTTCAATATTTCCCTTACAGCTGCAGCTGAGTGGGCTGTGAATCAGGAAGCCCATGCTAGTAGGTTCCAAAGGCTGCATCGCAAAGCTGATGAGTAACAATCCTGCTTGAAGTAGTCATACAAAATAAATATAAAGTAGTAGAAAGTCACTTGGCAGTATAAAAACTGTGTATGGGTTGTACTGAATAAACCAGACAACATGACAGTAATAGCCCCTATATAGGACATATTTAAATAAAACTGTAACTGCCTGGCAATAAAGCTTTAAATCCTGGACTGGATGTGTTTACTCTGATATTGTATGGCATTTATTGTTGCATTCTCTGAATAGTAATGTTCTGCTAACCACTGTTACACACACTGTGCTACATAATAAATGTCTAGGAATGTCTGTATAAGACTGTTGTAAGTACAATATCAGATTGTACAACCAAGAGAGACTTAGACAGAAAACACTGAAAAGCTAGACAGCAATATCCAAATAGCTCACTCTGCTGAAACTTAAAATTGTTGTAGTTTTAGCAGACACAGCTATGGTTCGGATCATGGGAGTAGTAGTAAGGTGTATGCATAATAATACCTCTCAACTGTAGAGATTTTTTTCAGAATGTCCAGATAATTGGCTCATATTTTCTGCCTATGCCTCTGTCCCCTGGCAGATCAGTGGGATGATCTCAGAATTGTAGTCACTAAATAATGACATACATTTGATTTTCAGACCACTAAACCTTCAGAAAATGTATATTAAAACAAATCCTGGCACTCTAGCAACTCTCCAAGTTTATGAGAGCAATATTCAAAATGGATCCCATTTTGTACCTCTATGTTGTCAAGCTTTGTCCAGAGTGTATGCATTAAGCGATTGAGAGGTATGTGCATAATATTAACTCAGAATCTGGGAATTTGTCTAGAAACAGGAATTGTTAACAAACATTCCCTCCACAGGTCTGTCAGATAAGAAAACTGTGCCTGCCAATAAAGATTTAAATCCTGGACTGGTGGTGTTTACTCTGCTATTGTATGGCCTGATGTGTAGCATTCAGTAACATCTATCAGAATAGCATTGTTGTGCCAAACACTGTTTCTTACACTGTGCTACATAGAAAATATGTCTAGGAATGTCTTTATAAGACTGTTGTAATTACAAGGTCAGATTGTACAACCAACAGAGACTTAGACAGAAAACACAGAAAGAATAGACAGAAATATCCAAATAGCACACTCTGTTAAAACTTAAATTGTTGATTTTTAGCAGACACAGCCATGGATCCAATCCTGGGAGTGCTAGTAAGCTGTATGCATAATCATACCTCTCAACTGAAAGTTTATGAGAGCAATATTCAAACTATTCCCCTATTTGTACCACCATGTTGTCAAGCTTTGTCCAGAGTTTGTGCATTAAGAGACTGAGAGGTATGTGTATAATATTAACTCAGAATCTGGGAGTATGTAAAGAAACAGTCAGGTAGTATTAACAAACATTCCCTCCACAGGAGGTCCACCAGGTAAGAGATTTAAGGATTTAGCTATAAGACAGTTGAAGTATACAATGTGTACAAACATACCACTGTCCAAACCAAGGCCATAGAGTATTGTAATAATACCTGTACCTTAATGATTAGAGCAATGATCATTAAAGTTGTGAGTACTACAAGGATATATAAGTTGTTAATTAACATCTCTCCCCCCCCCACCATATATGCAACAATAATCTAAATACACAAATCAATGGGTATGCTTACACCAAATCTACTGTTGGGACATATGTCCTATTGTTCAATAAGTATTGAAATGAGTTTCTATTAATGTTCCATGTTGACATACTATAATTGGTGGCCTGTTGCTATCAATGTCACCTGCATGGCATTGTAATGGCCACTGTGGTTCCATATATGCATGTGTTCTGTTTGCTATGCAATTGTTCTAAATCTGGTGTTTTGGGTTAATGACAATATCTATGCAACCTGTTATAACTAATCCTTGATTGTGTTGACTATTACTAACCCACATATGTTTTAAAACTGCAACATTATAGCATGTTTGGGAAGGCAGGTCACAGCGGACCCACCTCTCCCACCTCATCTGGCCATGGCACCAGGTCCCAGCACATCTGGGACCCACCCCAGGACCTCCTCATCCACTGGTCCTGCACCACCTTAGGGTAGAACTGCCTCAGGGTGTGGGGCTCATCCCCCCTAGGAGCGGGTGTGGACAGGATCCTGTCACCCAAAGTCTTGTCCAGGGATTGGTGCGTAGCAAGCTCTGATGGAAGTTTGGGGATCTACTACACCAGCTTGAGGACTGCTTGGTGCATTTAGAGGGTCAGTCTGCCTCTCCTGCTCAGCCCCCAGCACAGCCACCTTCAGGGCCATGAAGGCGCAGTGGTGACTGCATATGGGTGGGGACCTCAGTCCCACTGTTTCTATTTGGGGGCTCATGGGCTTCCGATTTCCAAACACCCCTCCCCTTCCAAGGTGTTTACCCCCACATATGTCATATACCTCTCCTGTATGCTAGCTTGTCTGTCTTCCTACCCAACCTACCTCCCCAAATACATCTACTATCCTTCCTCAACATCCCACTCTCACCTTAAAAACAAAAGGGCACTCTGTTCCCAAAGAAAAATTTTGCCCCATACATAGCTGTCAATTTTGCACATGTGTTCACTGGACACATGTAATCTGGTCTAATTGGCTTCACAACACATTATTGTTGTCCTCATCCCTCTCTCAGGGGTTGAGTGTCCAAATCTACCTCCAAATTCAGTATATATGCACAGCTGTTGCTGTAGAAAAAATGGACAGCTGTGGACCTTCCCTAAACTTGTCCTGCACATCCCTAGCTACTTTCCTTATTGTCTTTCCCTCTGCATGCCCCCTTTTCACCACTTTTCTATCACCCCTTTTTTCTTATCTTTTAAAGAAATTAGCATGGGGGTAAGTGGGAGTAAGCACTTTTAAGCAGTAGTAAGTGTGATTAAGCCTGTTTGTGCAGCACTAAGCAACGCCTACACAGATTAAGCACTTTCACACTGTCTGTAAGCTTATTTAACCAGAGGTTAGCATTGCTTACTGCTGCGCAAACCCACTTACAACTGCTTAAATGTGCCTTAATCACTCTGTGTCCAACAACACTTGTTCTGCCCAGCAACAAAATAATCAGCCCTTGCAAATCTCAAATCCAGGACCCTGCACACCATAGTTACAGCAATTTATCACTAAGCCATTTGAGCTGCACAGTGCTATGTCTTCTCAAACATATCATGCAGCACTGTCATTCAACAGTAGGGAAAATGTATTTATATATAGATGTATGTATGTATGTATGTATGTGTATATATATATATATATATATATATATATATATATATATATATATATATATATATATAGACATACATGTCTACATATCTACATATGTGTATATATGTATATATATATATATATATATATATATATATATATGTATGTATATATATATATATATATATATATATATATTTATATGTGTGTGTGTTTATATATATAGATATATATATATATATATATATATATATATATATATATATATATAAAATGTGTATTGCATTCACACATTGGATCCAAGCTCTGAACTTCTCACTATAAAACATTTGACCAAAGGCACTGTTAGTGGGGGTGAAGGGGTCCAAAATAGGGATCTCTTGTAATTATTGCCATTATCCCTTCCTCTACAGCTGAACTGATCTGGCTTGCAACACAATAACCAGCACTTGCAAGTCTTGAACCCAGGACTGTGCACAACATAGCCACAACAAGTTACCAGTAAGCCATCTCAGCTGTAAAATGTCACAATGATTTCTCTAACATATCATGCAGAACAGTCAGTTTACCGTAGGGAATGTACAATGTGGAAGCACTAAAAATTCCAATGATACATATACACACATATAAATATATACTTATAGATATATATAAAAAGAGTATATATAGAGGGTGCACAGCATATCAAACAGCCATTATACCTACAGTTGCCAACTTTTCAAATGGCCAGTGTCTGATTCTTTCCTACAAATGAGAATTATTGCATGAAGCATATACACACACACAATGCAAAGGACAGGACACCACACACAAGTTTGCATACATAGAAATGTTTATTTTTGTACTATTTCAGTTGTTTAAGCCTTTTCTTATAGCAGTTAGGTCTTTGAAATACATAATAACTGATTAATGCAACTCTCAAACAAAACATATGATACAGTAATCTGCAAAACATAACATACTTTGTTGTCTAGGCTAAAGCCTTCAAGTAGTACAACAGTAAAAAACACACTTGCCTTGAAGATAAGAATCAATCAACATTTAATTACAGATGTAGATCAGCATCCTCCAATTACACTCTGTACTCAACCCCTAGGGGGAAAAGTATTAGTTGTCACAATGTAAATGTATCTGTTACATAACAATGCTTAACTTAAAACGTCATTATCACACTGATAACCAGAACTGTGTATAAGACAGTAAGCTTTAGCCCACCACTGTTCCCATATTGAAACATATGAAAATGTACAGCCATATACCTTAATGTGTCTTACTACTGATATCCCTTACGTGTTGTAACAGGCTAGGTTAAAAATATTTAATACACCTCCCCCATGAAATGTCTTACAAGGGCATATAACAGTGTTCTCCATATACTGACCTCCAGACTGTACAGGTTCACACACGTTTTGTCCAGCTGTAGCCCTTATATATATGGACCCTACCCACAATTTGTGTGGGAGTCCACAACATCACTGGAATGATAGCAAGAATGCCAGCACTAAATAATGATAGACCGTTACCTATCAACCTCTTACTGCATGACATCTGGACAAAGCCTGGTATATAGGTGGAGTACAGAGGGTGAAACACAGGGCCATATATGAAATATTGCTGTTATACAGTGAAAGTTGCTGGTGTTACAGGATCGGTTGCAACATACCCTTACTCAGGAATATAAAGTCAGAAACACAAATGGACATTGCCATGTACTGATAGCAATCGACAGAGAGCATTGCACTGATATGTCAGGGACAAGACCTGTGTGGGGAACAGACAAAACATAATAGTCAATCCCCTGGCCATCATGTGGATAGGCCCACAGTTGAGAGCTATGCAGACTGCATTCCATGCAAAACTAGCATGTACACACAAACCCTGTAAATTTAGCAGTATTCAATGCATATAACAGCAATACTCACACACTTTCCCTAGGTCAGGAACCTTATACAAACATGTAGTTGGCCTATGTCCGCAAGTCCTGTTGTAAGAGTTATTGCTACCTGCTGTCTGTAACACCGCTGACCACACACAGGAAGGATGTCTTCCATACAGGAAAGGTAAAGGGACAATGTCCACATGATGTAGTCATTTATTGTACTGGATTGCTATGACATTGGCTACTGGAAGAACTACAGGCGGCTGCATACAGTTAGCAAGTGAGGAACACCAATTGGTGCAGAGGCCATCACCTGATCATGAGCATCACCTACAAAAGCCATGCTGCAACCTATTCAAATCAGCTCGATCCCTGTAGTGGAGAGAGAGAGAAAGAGATATAAAAAATAAAAAGCAAAAACAAAAATAATACTAAAAAAAAAAAAAAAAAAAAAAAAAAAACAAGGAAGACATCCAACTGGTACACAGAAGAAAGCACAATAATAAAACAGGTATGTGAAACATGTCAGCGTGTAATTGAAGGTAGTACTTGGTCTGAAATAATGGGATAGATGATGTTGAAATATTTATATGTGCCATCAAGACTTGCTGTAATGATCTCCTGCTGAACAACTGCTATGAACATAGCATCTGGCCCTGAGGGCAGTGTGCCATACCTGTCAACTGTGCAGATCTGCACAGAATATCAAGATTTAAGCCATCATAGTATTTGTTCTGTTCCTCCAAATATCTATATTAGTCTGGCAAATAGCTGAAAGTGGAAGTAATGAAGTTGATAGACACATGAGTTCCAGACCCCACCACCTTCAGAACAGTAATGGTAATGTGAAATGTATCATGCACAAATTTCATAGGTTTGTAATAGGCATATCTACAATCTGTCTCTATATATCCCCCAGTGTTAGGCTTTGTCCACATGTGATGCTCTGTTTTGTAGCAAGGCAGAACAGTTCAGCTGTAGAGGAAGGAGGTTCAGACCATGGATCCAATGTCGGAATGCACTCCATACATATATGTATATAGAGAGAGCCATGTATGTCTACATATATACACACACACACACACACACACACACACATATATATATATATATATATATATATATATATATATATATAGACATGTATGTCTACATATATACAAACATATATATATATAAATACATTTTCCTTACTGTTGAATGACTGTGTCGCATGATATGCTTGAGAAAACATCATACATATCTGCAGCTCAGATGGCTTAGTGGCAAATTGCTGTGGCTATCGTGTGCAGGCTCCTGGATTAGACACTTGCAGGGGCTGATAATTTTTTTGCTGGCCAGCACAAGGGCTGTTGGATAGAGAGTGATTAAGGCACTTTTAAGCAGTTGTAAGCAGGTGCAAAATGGACAGTTATGTATGGTGTGAAATTATTTTTGGGAACAGAGTACACTTTTTTGTTAAGGTGAGAGTGGGATGTTGGGGAAGGATAGTAGGTATATTTGAGGAGGTAGGTTGGGTTGGAAGACAGACAAGACAGCATACAGAGGTTGTATATGATACATGTGGGGGGTAAACACCTTGGATGGGGAGTGGTGTTTGGAAATTGAAAGCCCATGAGCCCCCAAATGGAAACAGTGGGACTGAGGTCCCCACCCATGGCCAGTCACCACTGCACCTTCACGGCCCTGAAGGTGGATGTGCTGGGGGCTGAGCAGGAGGGGCAGGCTGACCCTCTAATTGCACCACAAGGCCCTCAAGCTGGCATAGCAGATCTCCCAATTCTCTGCGGAGCTCACTACGCACCATACCCTGGACCTGATTTCAAGTGACAGGATCCTGTCTGTACCCACTCACGGGGGGGATGAGCCCCATCCTCTGAGGTGGTTCTACCTGAAGATAGTGCAGGACCAGCAGATGAGGAGGTCCTGGGGTGGGTCCCAGATGTGCTGGGGCCCGGTGCATGGCCAGATGACGTGGGAGAGGTGGGTCTGCTGGAAACGGCTTTCCCAAACATGCTATTGTGTTGCAGTTTTAGAACATATGTGGGTTAGTAATAGTCAATACAATCCAGGATTAGTTATAACAGCATGCATAGATATTTCCATTAACTCAAAACACCAGATTTGGAACAGTTGCATAGCAAACAGAACACATGCATATATGGAACCACAGTGGCTATTACAATGGTATGCAGGTTACATTGATAGCAACAGGCCACCAATGATAGTCTTTCAACATGGAACATGAATAGAAACACATTTCAATATTTGTTGAACAATAGGATATATGTCCCAACAGTAGGTTTGATGTAAACATACCCATTGATTTGTGTGTTTAGATTATTGTTGCAGATATGGTGGAGGGGGATGTCAATTGACAACTATTATATCTTTGCAGTATAAGGTGATCTGACCTTTTTTCTTGTTTATGTCTTCCAGGTACAATGTCCCATGAATGGCTCCCTGCGTATAAACCCCAGGAGAATGATGTTATCATAAACTTCATTGTACTACATCTCAGAACCCTCTTTGGATGTAGGGCCCATGATCTGCAGGAGAGGACCGCCCTGTGGAATGAGCTCGTCCACAGGGTAAATTAATTCAGCCTGCATAACACCACAGTTATGAGCAGGTACGACATTGTTGCACTGATTTCATCCGCCACTCCTGTCAGTGTGCTGCTGCAGTTAGGAGGGACCAGCTAGCCACAGGTGGGGGTCATGCCATTCAGCCCCCACTGACACATGCTGAGGAGCTCCTCACCAGCCTTGGGGCACCCGCCTGCCAGCCAAGCCAGGAACCTGAAGATAGCATTGTGGAGATGGGTGCCACCCACACAATGGACGAGGAGCATGCAGGTAACGCCCCAGGGCACATTAGTAGACCACTGTTGCTTATCCATCTTCATCTGTAAAGTATCTTCATGCAAGATGGGTTGCCAACTGGCTCACTGACAGAACCCACGCTGTAAAAGTTGCAGACTCCAAATCTGACTTCAAACCACTGACAAGCGGAGTACCATAGGGTTCAGTCCTGGGACCTCTCCTGTTTGGTATCTACTTCTCTGAAGTACAGGCTAACACAAAAGGCCTTTGGCTAATGATGTTCACAGATGACTGCAAACTAGGAGCCATAGTTGAGTCCCCAAATGATGTGGACATCCTACAGAAGGGCCCCACTGAGACAGATGCCTGGTGTCAGAGCCATGGCCTCAAGCTCAATGCCAAAAAGTGCATTGTCATCCCCTTTGGTAAAAACTCTGTACCCATGAACTACCACATAGGTGGCAGTTTACTTAACCCTGAATGTGTGATAAGAGACCTTTCTCCTTTGATAATCACATCGCTACAGTAGTCAGAAAATCCTTCTACGTGGCACACCTCATCACAAAAGGGTTCTCATCCAGGAAAAAAGAGGTCATTGTTCCCTCTACTCGACACTCATTAGACCCATTATAGAGTACAACGCCCCTTCTGGAATGTACCACACAATACATCTGCAGCAGCTGGAAAGGCCACAGAAGTACCTCACAAAGAGGATTACTGGCCTGAAACAGATGCCCTACACTGACCGTCTCAAAAAACTTCAGCTTTACTCCATAGCATATTGCCTACTCTGAGGTGATCTCTGCCTAACATATAAAGCTATGTCAAACCCAGAGCTGTTGGACATGCTGCACCTAAGGAAATCCCAATCCCTCCGAGCTACATGCTCTAGGAACCTAAACCTTGTCACCACTATAAACAGGACATGCTGGAGAGATAGATTCCTGTCCCAGAGACTTCCCATACTCTGGAACAAGCTACCCATCTATGTCAAGCAAAGTTCCTCATTAGCACTCTTCAAGAAAAATCTTGATGAGTGGATGGGAAATAGGAAATACACCCCGGGGATCCCTTCTGTGGCTCTGCTTGACAGGGGCACAGGAAAATGACTTTCTTGGGTGGTGTAAGCCAGGGAACCTTGTTGGCTAGGCTTACTTAGGCCCTTGGGTTTGTACTGTTGTACTATAATGCTGCTCCCACCCTGTACCAATGCCACAGGTGTGGCTACTGACATTACATCTCTCACACAACTATGTAGGTCCCTCTGGTATACAACTGAGGCAGCAGCCTGTAGCAGGTGAGTATGGAGTTGTTTTGTTCAGGTTTGCCAATACACTGGCCATGTTATTGCCATGGTATTTGCCATGCACAAATTTAACACACCTACCCAAAATGCATGGTGTACATGTTCACTTATTGTTGCTGTTAACTGCACTGCATCACAGTGGTCACCATGGTGGCATATCTGAAGGGTATGTAAGAGTCCTACAGTATACCTAACAACCTGTCAGTGCAAGATGTGTGGACAGAGATGAAGATAATGGTGGGACAAATGGCCTACAGTAGGAACATGTCTGAAACACGTCTGAAACATGTCTAAAACATGTCTGAAACATGTCTGAAACATGTCTGAAACATTACCCTTATACAGTGCCTATAACAGTGTATATACCACTATTACAGTGGCAACTGTTACAGATCTACACAACGGCAAATCACAATACCACATTCAACACCTTTTACAACATGTAATGTGATCCTAACATGAGCAATGAATGTGTAATATGGAATCCTATGTCAGGACAATAAATGTGGGGAATACATACCTTAACAAACACTGGAAGCATGTGTGCACACACTCCAAATAACATCTTGTGGAAGCAGCTTTTGAGGTACTGACAGCATTCACTCTTCTTGAGTACAAACATGCCCTCAAGTACAGGGTCTCAGTGTCACACCAAGTAATGGTCTGCTGTCCAAGAAGTATTTTCATGACATTTGCCCGCTCACCTGCAGCAGAGGCAGCTGTGGCTTGCACACATCTTACAAACCATGAAATGGATGCCAAAGGTAGCACTCAGGAGTGGGAAAAGTAACCTTACCTCACCATTGCATATACCATGGCAAACAGTGCAGACAGTCATGTACATATGTATGAAGTATGGGACAACACTGATGTAGAAAATAAACAGATGGCCATCCAAAACAGATGACAAAACATGTTGCAAACTGGTCATGGAGGCTGCCCAGAAACATGCAGCAACACTGAGTGACTTGCAGGAATGTCTAGCAAGTACTGCCTGTGCAGTACCTGTGTCAACAATCACCTGGAATCTGCATAAGTGTGGCCTGTGGGTTAGGGAAATCAGATGGAAGAGTTGTTCCACAGGAAACATCATCCAGGGCTCTCTTTAGGTAGCATATACATAACATCAAGTCTCCTAAAGGCATGTGTTGCAATGTGTAATGGTGTACTGAGACCAAGGCTGAAACCTACAGACAGTATTAATAAAGATACACATAACAGTTGATGCAACAAACCATCATGGTAAGGGTGTGCATACCTATGCACCCACATATTGTATGCATCTCAATCAGAATCTGCACAACTAACACATTTGTTTGATACTGCATTTGATTGCACAGGTCATATGTCACATATCAGGTTTGTGTAATGTTAACATATGCAGTATTGTGGCCCCATGGCATATCAGGGAAGAGGGTGCCATGTCAATAAGGGTGTGTACAATCCTCATAGCCACAGTAAGCTTTGAAGATTGTCAGTGTAATTGGATTTTATTGCTCATACATGCACGGCTGATGATAAAATCTGCAAATCAGAGGTCAGGCATTCAATATTGACATCTGTCCTCATATTATTCCAGGTATGGGTCAGACAAACACATAGGGGCTGTAAGCAATAGAGCAAACATAACTGCCACACATATACACATTCAGCAATGGTGTGTACACTCATGAGGTATGGTGCACAGTACATGCCAGGGTGAACAGATGCATAGCGATGCTGTGTACATGGGTGCAGTGTGTTCCAGGGGAAGGGGCATCACCTACTAACACAACTCATGCATCAAGAGATGTATAATGTTGGCAACAAGGACTGAGTATAGCTGCAGTGCATGCTGTTGAGTGCCACATGTCATGCATGTTGACTGTTGTATGTTGACTATATATATATATATATATATATATATATATATATATATATATATATATATATATATATGTGTGTGTGTGTATATATATATATATATATATATATATATATGTGTGTGTGTGTGTGTGTGTGTGTATATATATATATATATATATATATATATATATAGGTGCCTGTCAAATCCAAATTTCGAACGTTACATGGTCGAGACCAAACGTTCAAATAGACTTTCAACAGCACTGTACGGTGCAGACAGGGAGCATTTCCCTTTTCTGCACTGAAGTGCGGTCTCAAAGTTGATATATTTAAGTAGGGAGGGTGTGGGGTGCAGGGGTCTTGACCCCCTGCCTACACTGTTAAAGTGTTTTGTTCTGTGTTTTCTTTTTTTTTTTTTTTTGATGTTCGAACATCCAAATGTCAAACATTTGGTCTCGACCATGTAATGTTTGACATTTTGGATGTTCGAACATTTAACATAGACCCATATATATATATATATATATATATATATATATATATATATATATATATATATATATATATATACATACATATGTGTGTGTATATATATAACATATGCCCATAACATGTAGTGGAGTCATACCTCAGCACCAATAATCACAAGCTCTTAGTTCGAGGGGATGTAATGTAAGTATTTCAGGTATAAATGCAGAATGTTGCTACAGTAACAGGGGTTGTGTCAACAGACATGTTGTGTAGGAATTCACTTCTGATACTGGTGTACACCATCAGTTACTGACAGACATCATAAGGTCATCATAGTGAAGTACCACATAAATCACAGTAATGATCCTGTGGAATACAGCAGGGATATGACCAATAAACGTGGACAGTCTGACACAATCTGGTCAGTCCAGAGGTATACATAGAACTCCTTAGTGCAAGACGTGTGGACCAAGCCTGACAAAGTGGATGTTTACAACCATGTAAATGGGGATATCACAAAAATACTTGAATAGATAAGCTCACACAGTTGATGCATTCACACACTCCTGTCTGTCCAAACACATATTAACTGGAGGAGCTGAGGTCCCAAGCCCACATACTTCCCACTAGTTAGTGACATACATCTTCACAGCATCCCACTGCTTTTTCAGAAATACACAACACTTATGGTGGCCAGGCTAAAGTACTTCTGACAAATATCTGGACATAACATCACACTAGGTAAATACACTGAGCTGCTAGGCATGTCACAAAGCACTGTGCAAACTACAGGTAGACTGCCACAACACTGACCCAAGTTTCCTATGGGGGAATACACATGTACTTGCAAATATAGCAGGCACTACAGGCATGTAACAGACACTAGTGTGAAACTGAATGCTCACAACCAATCTGAACACAGTCACATTATGGGAAGCCTAAGTAATATTACAGTATATGGACTCTGTGAACAAAACCATCCTATGAGCCACTCACACAGTAACTCCACGTATACTAGGCCAATACACAGTGTAGTCTGATGCCTGACTGTGGTATGGGGCATGTCTCAGTCTGGCCCTACAAACATATACGCTGATAGGCTACTGTAAACTGGAGCACCGTGCAAAGTCAGATAGAACAGGACAAAGAACAATGACATCTACCACAGTCTGTACACAGGCCAAATAACATATTCACAATACACACTCTGTCAACAATCACCATAAGTACACAGACCTCACTACTGTACAGACTACAACAGAATGTCCAGGTTTTGTCCTCAAATATAAGGCCTACTATGCATAACATGTCTAGCAGTCTGATAACTCACTGGCTTGTTATCAAGTATGATGTCAGTAAATAATGATATAATGTACATGTGCACTTCTTACTGCATGACATATGGACAAACGGTGACCGACTTGAGGGACAGAGGCACAAACACAGGGCCAATATTGACATATTGCTGTGATAAACTGAGAAAATTCCTGGTGTAACAGGGTTTGTTGTGACATATCTCTTCTGAGGGACATGAAGTCAGTAACTCACATGGCTGTCACCATGTACTGACTGCAATCCTCAGAGTATGCTACTGCATTTCTAAAGATAGGAAATGTGTGAGTAACACACCACATGTAAGACTCCAAGCTCTGGCCAGTCTGCAGATAGTCCCACAGGTGAGAGTTTCCTCAATCACATAACACTGTCATGCCAGACTTTAAATCATGTAGAACAGCCATATCCACACAAACCCTGTTAAACCTACATTACTTCAAATGTAGAACAGCAATACTTACATTCTGTCCCCATGTCTGGAACATCCCCTCCTGTTTGTTGGCCTGTCTCCACAGTGTGTGTTGCAAGAGGTATTTCCAACTACCCTCTGTGATGCTGTTTGTCAGACACCCACATGAAATCCTGCTCACAGTGAAGGAAATAGGTCAACACCCACATGAAGTGGTTAGTTATAGGAGTGTGTTTCCATGCAATTAGCTATAGGAATGATACCACAGCTGTTCCACATGCAATTAGCAAGTGGTGGATTGCAATTCATGCACAGGCCAATAGCTGATCATGAGCATTACTTACAAAACTCAACCTGCTGCCTATGCAAAACAAATGTACTTTTCCACATCCACCAGAGAGAGAGAGAGAGAGAGAGAGACAAAGTAAGAAAGGAAGGGAGTAAGAGAGTAAGATCCAAGCGTCTTTGTGTATGATCCGTGGGGGAGAGTGGTATATGGGTATTATATGAGCTGCCTATATTGTTTACTAATCCATACTGTCTTAATTGCACATGGCTGCACATATTTATGGCTGAGGATTGTCTACAACAACGTCTACAGTGTTTGAAAACTATTGGCCTTATAATGTGGACAATGGGACATATAGGTCCTCAATATAATGATGTAACAAAAACTACACTGCAATGGATCCTGTCAGTACACACTCACCCCCACACTCACACAGGATACAGATGCAACACATACAAACACACTTACTAGTACTGAGTTTCAAACCCCTACCTGACTATGTATTGCTATTACAGTGTTACGCAGTTATTGCACATGCCACAGAGCTTACATGCTTGAGAGCTGTCCAAAGGTATCTTTGAAGGTGAGTAACATCAGCAACAGTGTTAAAGGAGGGGTAAGGGAAGTGTAGTAAGTGTGAATGTCCACAAAATCAGGTGTCAACAAAGACACAAACACACACTCTCTCAGGGAAACACATACATTATCACAGTTGGCAGGATCAGGATTAGAACTCCTACCTAACTAGTTTACTACACTACAGTATTATGCAGTTATCACAAGTGCCACAGAGCTTATATAGCTGATACATGGCCAAAGGGTTATTTCCAGGTGAATGACATCAGCAGGTGTGCTAAAGTAGGACAATGGGAGATGTAGTGATTGTGAATGGCTTCAAAATCATTAATTTCCACACACACACACACACACACACACACACACACACACACACACACAACACACACTTACAGGTTCATAGGTTCATACTAGGCTATCTGCCCTAGGGCATTTATAAGCCTAGCCAGAATGTGTTTGGCTTTCGCCACCCATTTTAAATTAATTTTGCTATGCCCTTTTTCGAGGTTAGTATACTGTGCCTCTGTCTAACAGTGACACAGAAGTGATACCCGGGGTAAACCTACGATCTCCCATCCACTCATCAGGATTCCTCTTGAGGAGAATCAATGAGGGACTCTGCCTAACCTGGACTGGGATTTTATTCCAGAGTGAAGGGAACCTCTAGGTTATGAATCTGTCCTTCCAGCATGTCCTATTTATTTCAGTGCTGAGGTTCAAGTCTCACGAGCGTGTAGCTCAATGGGATTTGGATTGTTTGAGGTGCAGCATGTCCCTTAATTCCGGGTTGGACATGGCCTTATACGTCAGGCACAGGTCACCTCTGAGCAGGTGCTATGCCACTGAGTAGAGCTGGAGTTTCTTTAACCGGGCAGCATATGGCATCTGTTTGAGCCCTTTGATCCTCTTGGTGAGGTACGTTTGGGGTCTTTTCAGTTGCTGCAGGTGTTTGGTAAGGTACATCCCAAAAGGGGCATTGTACTCGATTATGGGCCTGATGAGGGATGAGTAAAGAGGAATGATGACCTCCCCTAATCTAGATGTGAATCCCTTCATGATTAGGTGGGCTATATAAAATGTTTTTCTAACCACTTTGTCCACGTGGTTGTCAAATGAGAGATTGCTATCAACTTGGGTCCCCAGGTCCCTAATTACTTCTTCTGTACTTAATGGATTACCACCTATGTGGTAATTTGTGGGCACTTTGTTTTTGCCAAAGGGATGACTATACACTTTTGGCGTTTAGCTTGAGGCCATGGCTCTGGCACCAGTTGTCTGTTTCTATGAGGCCCTTTTGGAGGATGCTTGTGTCGGCTGGAGAGTCGATTATGGTGCCCAGTTTGCAGTCATCTGAGAACTTGGTCAGCCACAGTCCTTCCGTGTTGGCCTGTACCTCCGAGAAATATATACCAAACAAGAGAGGTCCCAGGACTGAGCCTTGTGGGACGCCACTTGTAACTGGTTTGGAGTCTGACATGGCTCCAGCAATTCTAACCATGTGGTTCTGTCCTTGAGCCAGTTTGCAACCCATCTAGTGACATAGGGGTTTATATTTAAGCTGGTGAGCTTATCTATAATGCCCGAGTGGGGTATTGTATCGAAGGCTTTTGCGAGGTCCAGATAGGCTGTGTGGACCACCTTCCCTTCACAATGGCCTTGGTGACTGTTTCAAAGAAGTCAACCAGGTTTAAGAGGCAAGATCTGCCCTTAACAAAGCCAAACTGGGTAGGATCCAGTGTCTGTAGGTCCCCAATATCTTTATTTATGAGGTCCATGATGATCCTTTGCATAGCTTTGCAGACCAAGCTAGTCAGGCTTATGGGGCGATAGTTTCCAGGGTCCGTTGAGGCACCACCTTTGTGGAGAGGGAACACTGTTGCTGTCGCCACTCTTTGGGTACATATCCTGTAGTAAGGCTGAGATTGAACAGTAGTTTTATGTTTGGGTTTAACTCTTCTTGAGTTCATGTAGGGCAGCCTGGGACACTGTCTGGTCCCATTGATGCTGTATTTTTTTGCTTTGAGAGCAGCTCCCACCTGAGCATCTGAGATGTCAGGGGCAGCACTCTGCTGGGATAGATATTTGCCCTTTGGTGGGAGGGGAGAAGTTTGCTGAACCTGTCAGCTAGGATGTTGGCAATGTCTGTGGGTTTGGTGTATTTTTTGTCATTTTGGACTAATTCTGAGCATATCTGGGAATTCCTACCCAGGTTCCTAACATAACTAAAGAAAGCCTTGTGATTATCCTTAGTGTCCTGTGCAATTTTTCTCTCGAAGCTGGCCTTTGACGATTTTATGAGTGCCCTTAGTTTTTTGCTAATACTGATCAGAGATGCCTTCCCTTTTTGGGATTTTGCTCTATCATGTAGTAGCATCCTCCTTCTATTGTATAGTTTGTTTATGGCTGGGGTCCACCAGACAGGTCGTCTGCCTTTGGAGGATTGGGTCTTGGTTTTATTTGGGATTGCATGATCCATGCATTCCTGAAGGTGTTCATAGAATGCATTTATAAAGGATTCTGCGGTCTGGGCCGTATTTTCCACAGGCCCGGGGGCTTTGAAGGATTTCACCTCGGTTTTGAGTACTTGCCAGTACTGAGATGCATGGGTTCATTGCTTCACCAGTGTGTAGTAGGTGAATGGGCCTGAAGGCTATACAAGGCTAGGCAGAGGGAATACCTTGGCATCAGGCCACATGACAATAGTCTCCAGTGTGGCTCAGGAGTGTAGTCCCTGGAGTGGTCCCCAGGGGTGGATATTGTATTCACCATCCACTCATCTGGGTTACTATTGTGGGTGGCCAGTGATGTGCACTGCTTCCCATATATGTGATCTATATTCCATGACATGGACAGTGTCTGGGTTGTGCACATGTCCCACATGCATGTTCTTTGAAATGTGGAAGTGTACTTGAGGTCTCTGCGGCATGTTGTGTGGACGGATTGTTATCTTCTGATGTAGCATTCCTGACCTCATTTGGTGAGACCTGGCTATGGAACTGAGGCCATGCTTGCACCTACATTGACAGCATGATACAGGTATTTAGTGGAGTTAGTGGTGTCTGTCCATACAGGGCATGTGTATAAGGCATGGTATTCCCTTTGTGGGTTACAGTTGCAGACTCTACAGTTGTTGCAGGTGTCCAGTGGGGAACATAGCAAAAGGGCCACTGTAAGCATTTATTTGCCTACTGCAGGGATGGAACAGGGTGCCATGTCCTTTTACTTGCTGGATAACACACACTCAGTCAGGAGATGCAACACATCACAGTACTTTCTGATGTCAGTGGCAATGTTGTGGTCAACAGGCATGTAGTCCACTGCAATCACACCGTGGTTACTATCTGTGAGGCAATATGCTGAGAACTACCAATATAGTGGTTGTTGCCTAGCCAATTGTGTTTGTGTATGAGACATGGGTGGAGAGTGTTCTCTGAGTAATAGAAGGGTTGCCTATATTGTTCAACAATCCATAATGTCACATGTAGGGCTATGGATTGTCTACACCAGCCTCTCTGGTGTTTGGCATCTGTTGTCCTTGTAAGGTAGACATTGTGACATATACTAGGTCATCAACATAATAATTTTGCAAAACCCATCCCACAATGGATCCTGTTATTACACAATCACAGCAACCTCCACACAGGATACTGATGACAGACAGACACACACACACACACACACACACACACACACACACACACACACACACACACACACACACACACACTTGCCAGTACTGAGATTCAAACCCCTACCTAGCTATCTATTGCTACTATAGTGCACCACATTTATCGCACATGCCACAGAGCTTATAGGATGGATGTTGTCCCAAGGTACTTCTAAGGTGAGGAACATCACCACTCCTTGTAAATACTGGCATTGGGTGATGTAGTAGGTGAGAGATCCCAAAAATAATTTTACCCTAAACACATGTTTTCATTTGCCAGTGGTGAGGTTCAAACCTCTATCTAACAATCTTTATGCACCATTATGTTTACGCATTTACCACATGCACCACTGACTTGACATGGTTTACGGCTGGCAACAGGTACTTCTAAGGTGGATGATATCTGCAGTACTGCTAAAGTCAGGCTCTGAGATGTGTTCTGGGATTTAAATGGGGCCAAAATCTTTGAGGTACACACAAAAACACTTGCCACAGATGAGATTCAAACCCATACCTGTCTAATTACTACTACTACATTGTTCCGCATTTATGACACGCACCATGGAGCTTACATGTTGGGGAGCTCTCCACAGGTATCTTTGAAGGTGACTACCATCAGCAGCAGTGCTAAAGGAGGGGTAAGGGGAGAGTAGTAAGTGTGAATGTCCATAATATCAGGTATTATCAAGGACACACACACTCTCTTACACACACACACAGTTTCATACTTGCCATGTCCGGGATTATAACTCCTACCTAACTAGTATGTTACACTATAGCATTACGCATTTATCGCAAGTGCCACAGAACTTATGGGGTTGGCCCTTGTCCAAAGGGTTATTTCAAGGTGACTGACATCAGCAGGCTTGCTAAAGTAGGGCAATGGGAGGTGTAGTGACTATGAATGGCCTCAAAATCATTCATCACCACATACACGCAGAGTTTCACAGTTGCCATGTCTGGGAATAGAACTCCTACCTAACTTGTATGTTACACTTTAGCATTACTCAGTTATCGCAAGTGCCATGGAGCTTATGGGGCTGGCCCTTGTCCAAAGGGTTATTTCAAGGTAACTCACATCAGCAGGCTTGCTAAAGTAGGGCAATGGTAGGTGTAGTACTGTAAATGGACTCAAAACCATTCATCTCCACACACACACACACACACACACACACACACACACACACACACACACACACACACACACACACACACACACACACACACACACAGTTTCTGTGTCTGGGATTAGAACTCCTACCTAACTAGTATGTTACACTATAGCATTACGCAGTTATCGTAAGCGCCACGGAGCTTATGGGGCGAGACTTGGCCAGAGGGTTATATAAAGGTGACTGACATCAGCATGAGTGCTAAAATGGGCAATGGGAAGTGCAGTGTGTGTGAATGTACCATAAACCATTCCACGGGAAACACACACACAACACTCAGTCACACACAACTTTACATTTGACAGGATTAGGTATACAAATGCTAGATTAATACTGATTTGTACTATCATGTTACACAGTTATCACAAGCACCACAGACACTATAGGGCTGAGGGCTACCAAAAACAATGTCTACAGTGATTGACATTGGCACATCATGTGATATTGGCCAATTGGATGTGTGGTGGGTGGGACAGGCCTCATGATGGAAATCTCTCTGTCACTGTCTGTCTCTCTTTTCCTCACATCTGTGTGTGTATGTTTGACATATTATAGTGTGTTCTCCTTGGATATATGTGTGTATTCCTATCCAATGTGTGTGCAAAGCATGAATGGTGTGCAATGTGGTGTGTGTGCATAGACATCTGCGACTGACAAATATGTATAGTCCACTGTTGTTGTCAGACATGGGCTTCATTTCTCTAAGTGTAGGAGCATTCCCAGTATGACCTTCTGTACTGAGTGTGTGAATCCATTCCAGGTAGGTTGTACTCCAGTCCAGGATTTGGTGTTCTACACCTACAGCTAGTGACCTGTTTCTGCAGGATATCTGTAAATAGGTTGACAATATGGAGTCACAATGGCCGAAAGATAGTGGGATGCTGTAACTATTGTGTCTGTGCTGCTTGTGTTACATGGTTGGTGTTAGTTCAGACATCGGTACTGTTTAACACTGTGATTTATTATGTCATCAACTACTGACAGATATAATTATTTGCTCACAGTTATTTCCTGGGAAATACAAGATGAATGAAGCTGTGTCCAATATTGTGGTCTGCAGCCTACATATTCTGGCGCACTCATGCCATTCAGGAGGGGTAGCTGCAGACACTTGCTGATGGGTCTATGTAAATGGTCCAGCACCTTGGTACTGTGGTGGCTGAGGATCCTCTGCTTGTACATATATCGACGTAACAGAATGGCCATATCCTGCTGTGGCCATACCTCTCAGCTGTACATATTCACCCAGGTTACCCAGAGGCAGGGTCCTATATCTGGTCAGTTCCTCTTCATATTGTGGTTTATGAGCAGGTTTGTAGCCACCCATTACTGGGTTTACAGGCAGGGGTAGTATGGGCACACATCAGAGTTTCAAATTTCACACAATCCATGACATTCATGCTTCTACACCCCCCCACTCTGTTATTCTATCCTCTTCCTAACATTATGCAAGCAATATCTGAGAAGTATCCCTACAGTTGTCCCTTCATCCCAGCAGTATTTAGTGGTTGGTCCACAGTTCATGCAGTAGGACATGGTGGGCATGCTACTGGGATTTGTCAACACGGCCTTGCATTTGTGTTCTGTGGACTGTGTTATGTTGTTAGTTGGGACCCCATGAGATAACATACATTGGCATTACAGGTGAGGCACAGGCCTTTGACAGAGGACTGTAGGGCATTTGGTAGTGATGCAGGCCATCTGTAACCAGCCAGTACATTCTGTCACTCCTACACTCCCAGGCTGTGAGCCACTGGATTCCCCTGGGGTGACAGGGTAAGTGTGTGAGGTGTTAATGGCAATAGTTCCTGTCCATATTAATCCATTGGTCTGGATGCTGGCAGGGTGCTGCTTACAGCTAGGGGCACATCTGCATGGGACACCTCTTCAGCATGCTGCATTCTGTGGGTATTCCCATACAGGCATCACTACCCTCCTAAAACCTGGCTCCACTGATAACCCTAGCCCAGACCCTAATGCACTAGATATAGATCTGGCTACCCAATTCAATACTTTCTTCACAGACTCTATTACCAAACTAACCTCATCCTTCTCCAATCATTCCTCACCTCCTACTTCTACATCCCCCCACTTATCACCCCCTTCATCCCCAGTCTCTCAACTCCCACCATTCTCCCTAAGACCCATTCCTACTTCTACCATAAGAAATCTCCTGCAAAGGCTTAAACCATGCACCAATGCCCCCGATAACATTCCCTCATCCTTCCTCAGCATAGCAGCTGAAGCCATTGCCTTCCCCATCAGCATCCTTATCAATCGCTCTATCCAAGAAGGTCTTGTACCCAAACTCTGGAAAAAGACTTTCATCATTCCCCTACACAAAGGAGGCAATAATTACAATATTACTAACTTTTGTCCTATCGCCATCCTCTCTCCCATATCAAAACTCCTAGAGAAATGTATCCATCTTCAACTTCTTCCCTATCTCTTAGATAATAACATGCTAACTTCCACACAACACAGATTCAGACCCAGTCACAGCACCATGACTGCCCTCCTATCCTTCCTGGAAACTGTAAATAAAGCCAGAGATTCTGGTTCTGCTGTATCTACTCTCTTTCTTGACCTCTCTAAGGCCTTTGATACTATCTCTCACAACCTTCTCCTAACTAAACTATCTAAACTAAACCTATCCCCTTCCTCTCTCAACTGGTTCACCAGCTATCTCGCTAACAGGCAACAAGCTGTCAAGTGGAAAAACGCCACCTCCTCTTTCCTTAACACACCCACTGGTGTCCCCCAAGGATCCATTTTGGGTCCTCTCCTCTTCAATATATTCATTAATGATTTCTTCCACTCAGTTCCTCATGCTAAACTTATGCAATATGCAGATGACTTTACAATTATCTGTGCAGCCACATCCATCCCTGCTCTCCTAAAACTGACTCAAGACGCCTTCTCTACTACAGAACAATGGATGAAGGACAATCATCTAGCACTAAATGCATCAAAAACCAAACTTATGGTATTTACCCCCTCAATAACAAACACCATTGATAGAAAGCTATTCTCCATCACTAGCCAGAATAACACACCTCTTGAACTAGTATCTGAAACTAAACTACTAGGAGTCCAAATAGATAATCAGCTTAAATTCAATAGCCACCTACAACTAAACATAAAAAACACCAATAATCAGCTTAAATTCAACAGCCACCTACAACTAAACATAAAAAACACCAATAATCAGCTTAAATTCAACAGCCACCTACAACTAAACATAAAAAACCACCAATAATCAGCTTAAATTCAATAGCCACCTACAACTAAACATAAAAACCACCAATAATCAGCTTAAATTCAATAGCCACCTGCAACTAAACATAAAAAAAACACCAATAATCAGCTTAAATTCAATAGCCACCTGCAACTAAACATAAAAAAACACCAATAATCAGCTTAAATTCAATAGCCACCTACAACTAAACATAAAAAAACACCAAAAACCTGGCATGCTCTACCGACACAATCGATTCCTCACTACATCTACTAAACTCACTCTTGCTACTACATTCCTCATCCCTTCCCTTCTTTATGGTGCCCCTCTCCTAACAAACCTATAATCATCTCTCAAAACTAAACTGTCCTCCTGTTATAATAAAATTGCCAAATTTGCCACTAGTAACAAATCATCTACCCATCACTGTACATCTCTTCACAAACTCAACTGGCTAGAGCTTCCCAACTATCTCTCCTATATTCAGCTCACTTTTGCTCACAAACTCATTTTTCATCCATCTCTGTCCCTCTCTCAGCTCTACCTTTAAAATGCACCTGCCACAAAGAATTCTAAGATCTAATAACCAAAACCTAATTGAGCTGTATAAACCCCTTCACTATCCAGGAAAAAACCTCCTGTCCTTTGCCCTGGCACAACTATGGAACTCCCTTCCTCCCTCCATCCGTATCACCACCTACCTCCCTGCTTTTAAAAAATCACTGCACTCACATCTAACATCCTCTTGGGAATGCTCCTGCTCCCACCCCTCATAGCCTATTCTCAACTTACTACCTTAAACTTATTCATATATTACCAGACACCAAATAATTAAGTCAACTGTAGTACTCTAACCCTACTATTCCTCTGAAGAAACTATATATATACTACCACAATGCTTTATTTTTCTAAAAATTTTTAACTAAACTCTTTCTTTGCTCCTACTTAAATCTGGGTTGTTCTACAAAATAAAACCTAAAAATTACTTTGTAACAGCTTAATCTTTATTTAGTTTGCAACCCACAAATGACTGACATTGTAAACTGCTGCAATCTTTTGTTACCACTGCTTTAAAGCTTTGTGTTTAACCTACTAATAATTTGAAATTGTAAGCTGCTGTAATAATTTTTGTAACCTTTGCTTTTCTCCCCAGGACTCCATTGAAAACGGGTTTTTATTGGCGCAATGGACTATCCTGGTTAACCAACTGCAAATAAAATAAAATAAATAAATAAATAAAATACAGAAGTGGGGGTCATACTGTACTCATTCCCAACAGCAGGGATATGGCCTGTGATAAACCTGTGGCTGATGGTGGGGTGAGCTGAGTGCATGTGTGATATGGAAGCTTCTTGAAGCTGACTCACAGATAGACCTGGGACATTCCCCTTATGCTGCCTTGTGCGGGGACATAGGCAGTCTCTTGTTATTTCATAACTGTGCCTTTTGTGGTCTGCCAGTGATTGGCCAGACTACATCAGTATTCCATACTACACAGACAACTAACCTGCTGTTAACCTGTATGTACAATTCCAAAGGTGTGTGCAGCTGACAGTTACATTTTATGCACTTTGTCTAGGATACTTCCACCTGTGTACTGTGTGTATGTATGGGCCCACATTCATGGCATGTCCATCTTTCAGATGGTGACAGATATTGACATCTGGACAGTGAGTATGGATGACTGCTGAATTGGGTATTGTTGAGACGTATTGTGGTTCACACTGCAGTTGTCAGAACAAGGCCCTGTCATCAACAGTACTGGCCATAAGCCACCAATACACAGCCCTCCATGCCTACATGCTGACCACTTCCACACAATATAGAACACACAACAACCTAACACACGGACCCCTGCATATTGTACACATGCAACAATCTATCCTGTAAATTGGGCCAGCTCAGGTAATCTGTGCTTCACTGTTATTAAGCCCACACATACATATTACTGCATTTCTACATAGGATGATGGGGGGGCACTCCTGACAACTGTAAACATTTGCTATGACTGTACTGGTATCTCAGGTACTCTGTTAGCTTCCAATTTGTTTTGTATTCTGACCTATCATGCAGAATAGAGGCATATCAATAGAGTACAGATCTTAGGTTTTATTGACCTACATTTCAGTTTCAGACCTCTTACCCTTAAGAAGTAACATACAACTGCCAGACCTGTTGTATTCTGTCTGTGTAGGTCTGGAGGGGGCTGTTCACAATTGCCATCAATTGGAGGCCTTAGCAAAGCCTTTCTTTATGGTCATCTACACCTGTCCTGCTGGCTGAGGCTGTTGTTGGGTATGTGAGCCTCACTGACATGCATGTGTGTGTCCTATGGACACACATTTGGGCCACCACATGTACTGCAGTGAGATTTGTCTCCTTGTCTAGTACTGCCTAGTATCTTGACACCAGTATTTGTTATGGATTTCATGCTGCCCATATAGGTGTCTACTATCTGCTGCCATCCCATTCAGCCACCCAATTCCCTCGCATGCTCACATCAATACCATAGATACAACTAGCAGAACATACTACTCCATTCAGCAATTGATAGGAAGCGTGACTTACCTTGTGGCTGTGCCAGTATTGAGGAGGGTGTTGGGGGGCTGACTATGTCAGATTCATATAGTACACTCCCTATACATGTTAAAGCACAGGTAGTGTCATGTTTGGCATCCCTTTTACTGTATGTGCGAGTCAGAGAAAAGTGATATTTTCTGGGTCCCTACCATGTCAGTGTATGTGCTATGCATTGCCTTCTTTGCCAAAGCCTTGGCATACTGGGCATGCCTCATTCTGCTTACATGGGCAGGCTCAGGTTGTTCCTCCTCCATGTCCCTCTGTGCCTGTGATGGACTTGGCAATGGTGGGGGGATGTGTGGCCCTTGCCCATGCTGTTCCTGCTGCAGCTGTTTCCGCAGGATCATATTGTGTAACATGGCACATACAATGAACATTTGTGTACACATAGCTGGAGAGTACTGCAAGGCTTCACCACAAATGCCCAAGCACTGGAACCCTGACTTGATTATCCCAAACACACGCTCTATTATGATTCTGGTTTGTGCGTGAGCCTCATTATGGAGTTCTTGTTTGGGTGTGTGTGTATTTCTGATGGGCGTCATCAGCCACGGCTCCAGTGTGTAACCAGCATCCCCCACTAGGAGTCCATATGGGATGTCCCCACTGGCAAATTTCTGGTACAGCTGTGTCATATGCCAGATGTGGGAGTCGTGATAGCTTCCAGGGCTGCCAGCACACACATTCAAGATAATGCCCTCGGCATCGCACATGACCTGGCAGTTTATGGAGGGGAAGCCCTTGCAGTTTAAGTAGACCCTACCCCACTCACTGGGTGGTGCTTTGATGCAGATGTACATGCAGTCTATAGCACCCACTACCTCAGGTATTCTGCTATTTCGTGGAAGAGACGCATATTGCTGGTCAATGCCTCACAGGTGTTGTGGAAATCTATGTGCTCACAGGCATGTGGTGACATGCCATCCAGGAACTGGTGGAGTACCCTGGATGCTGATGCCTGTGAGATCCCCATGATATCCCCAGTTGGCCTATGGAAGGTACCTGTGGCTAGTATTCTTAAGCCTACACATACCTTGGTATCCACTGGGATGGGATCCCCTCTGTTGGTTCTGTGTGTGAGGCGTGCAGGCACAGCTCAACAATTTGCTGTAGAATGTCCCTGTCCACCTTATAGTGCTCCCCTATCTCCAGCTCATGTAGCCCCTGGTAGGTTACCCTGGGTCTGTACACTCTTCTCTTTCTCCTCACCGTAAGTTGGTCATCAGCATTCACGTCCTCCCCACCCTCAGCCCCTTCCACATATTGATTAATGAGAGCGACAGCTGCCCCTATCATTTTGTTAGTTTTGTCACGTAAAATTTCCTCGTCTGTGTACACCGGTGGTGTAGAGTTTGTGGGAAAAACCAGAGGGAAAAGTGTTTGCATAGTTTATAGTAGTGTGCCAGGCTGGGCTGCTGCCTGTGTAAATGGCTGATTCTGATACATTTCACCTGCCAGCTATACTAGTTCTCCTTGATTGCCTTCCTACTGCTGTTTTCCCTTTCCATTGCTTTCCCGTTTAAGGCCAGAGGTGCGCCGCACATACCCAGTGCTCAGATGTAAACAGAGCTGCTATTTCCTGGGGGGGGGTTTGTTTGTTTAAAACCCGGTGCATGGCGCGCTCACCGGTTTAGGCAATGTAAATACTGGTAGGCTGCCTCAGACACACACCTCCTTCCTTGAAGGGAAAACACGGGCCACAGAGCTCCAATAAGCCTACAGCATGCATGACACTCCCCCTTATGAGGTCATCTACCTCTTATATTTATACCATGGTGTTGCTGCACCTACATGGTTGGGTGCAAGCTAACATTGAGATGAAATCTGTGATTCAGTATTAATCCCTCATTTGCATAAACCAGAATGCTAATTCATTGTTACCACACTCACACTGAGCCTTCCCCCTTAGCAACCACGATTCCCTGGTATTGTTGTCTTATGTGTGCCATTGACTATCATGCCAAACTGCTGATTTGGGTTTAAAAACTTATTTCCAACTTTTTTTCTTATTTTCAGGCCGATCCTGCTTAAACGGCCAAAATCTGCCAAAAAAAATAAAAGTTATTTTTTATAATTTTGCAACTATTTCTCATGCCAATGGCCATATATTTGACCATTGACATGCCTATTATATTGAATGCATACTTTCTTTGGAGGTGTCATGCCTCCGTTTTGTAATCTGAAGAAATGTATTCGGTCAGTAACCGAATACATTTCTGCAGGTTACACTATTCCTGTACAGATGCCTGCCTGCTTCCTGGATCGCTAATTCACCTCATTTGCATGATTTTCACCAGCAAATGGGGTAATTAGCATAGAGCAGTGGTGTCCATGCAGGAATAGTATAGGAGCACTCATGCACGTCCCAGGAGTTCATTCCTGGATTGCTCGTCGGCAGCTCTTGCACTATTCCTGCACACCATGCAGAGCTTGCTGAATGATGAATCCTGGGGACTGACTTTTTCTATTCAAGATCACAGTATAGTGGGGCTTGGTGAATTTGCCTTTTTCCCACTATACTGCGATCTCAGAGTTTATATATATATATATATATATATATATATATATATATATATATGGGTCTACTGTAATATATTCAAAAACTCACATCTTCGAATATAAACAGTAGACCCGCGGTTACGTGAAATTGCACTTAAGCGAAAGTGCACTTCCGCGAACATCAGTTCAATGAACCGATAAAAAAAAATAAAACATTGTTTTTGCAGGGAGGTGGGGGCTGTGCCCCCCACACCACCCCTACTTAAATATACCAACTCTGAGATCACACTACAGTGGGGAAACACATAAATTCCCTTTCCCCACTGTAGTGTGCTTTGGCACCTATGTCACTTAACGGTTCGTTGAACCATTGTAAGCGGAAGTGCACTTTCGCTTAAGTGCACTTTCGCAAAATAGAGAATCCACTGTTCATTTTCAAACAAGTGGATTTTCGGTCTTTTTCAGTAGACCCATATATATATATATATATATATATATATATATATATATATATATATATATATATATATATATATATATATATATATATATATATATATATATATATATATATATATATATATATATGGATTCACTTGAGAATCTCAAAAAACTGAAATACCGAATTTCAGTTTTCCGAAATTCAAATCCCGAAACCTTACAAGCCCGACACACCAAAAGCGCGAAATTTAAAATCCCGAACATATACTACAAACACAACACATGCTTACACACACACTCTCCCCTCACAATCAAACATACAATCCTAAAATACAACTAAGAGGCAAGCCCCTGCTCTACACCCCCTACTTATATATTCTAACTCCGAGACCGCATAATCACACACACAAAGGTAACTCACACCCACACATTTCACAGCCCCTTGCACACACACATCACAACCAAAACACACACTAACATACACTACAGCCCATAACCTACACACTCATACAGACTTACCTGCACTTACATCCATTCATACACCTCAATACCAGAAGCTCCGAACTTCGGGATTTTGAATTTCGCGCTTCTGGTGTTTTACGATTTCAAGCTTTCGGGCTTACAATTTCGGAAAACTGAAATTTGGTATTTCAGTTTTTCGAGATTCTAAAGGGAAACCATATATATATATATATATATATATATATATATATATATATATATATATAGATATATATATATATATATATATATATATATATATATATATATATATATGAATTTACCAGGGGGTATTCAGAGTGCCCTCTTGCAAAAACAAGTTTATTTTTTGTAATTTCCGATTGGCTTTTGATCAACCACTTGTAATTGATCACTTGATCACTTGCTGATTTTATATATATATATATATATACATATATATATGAATAACACCAAAAAACAGCACAATAAACATGGCCAGGATCAATCAACAAATCCAATGCGCTGTTCAAACTTTTACTTGTTTTGTTTTTTTTTTTTGGTGTTTTAATAATTTGGATTTTATACAGCACACTCCTGTCATATTCCGGTGTTGTATTGATTGGACTTATATATATATATATATATATATATATATATATACATACACACACACACACACACACACACACACACACACACACACACACACACACACACACACACACACACACACACATTTTTTTTTATATATGGACATACATTTGCATAAATTTACAAGCATGAGTAAACTGAAATATTCATCCATGGATGTGAAACTTTAAGTTATTATGAAAGACTAAATTATTTGAACTTGTGTAGTGGTTCTTATAGATATCTAGGAGGAGGCCTTAGTCAGATATATAGGGCATTTAGAGACAACTACCTCTGGGAATGTTTGGGGTTATCAAAAATTAGTAGAGAACCATCAGACAACCTATGTAGAAGATTCTATACAAATAAAAAGTGCACTAATTGGGTCTCTGAGAGAACAACTGATGCATGGAACAGACTACAAGACTACATTAAAGCAAGTACTAGTTTAGATATTTTTAATAGCTTTCCAGCCATAGGTGGGTAAGACGTCTCCCTCCCATTAGGAGAAACAATAGACCACAGGGAAAACTGGTACTTGTGAGCACCAAAGCTGTTGGTTGACAATCCTAAAAAGTTAGGAAAAAAGAACCACTCACTGTAGACAAGCAGAGATGAGACTTCAGAATAATCAAGGAATTATAACTTGTTTAGAAATCAAAACTTCTTTACTGAAAAACAAATAGATGAGTGTTTTTGCCCTTAAATGAGCGTTGTCAGATCTCATAGATCTCGCGTAGATTTTATTTATAGGACACCTAAACTGTACCAACATCAATGTAAAATACATTGATGCAGGCAGTTTGAAAGAATACGACTCAAAAAACAAACAAAAAAAGTGGCCAAATACAAAATAAACAGTCCTTTTTTTCTGATCACCAAACCCTAACTCTGCCAATAGACCAAATTTGTCTAAAAGGGGATACTCTTAGGGAAAGGAGTTTTCATATGTACACAGCATTTAGACACACACATGTCAATTATAAACAACTTTAATTTATTTTATCTCCACTGAAGACAAAAAAACTGTTTAGTACCACAAACAACCAGGAATTATACCTCCAAGAACATTTATTTTACAGCAAGTGTAAAAAAATTGCATAAAACTTGAAAAGCACAGGATTAAATCTCTCTTAGTGCTTCAGCTTAGAACAGCCTTTACAGAGTAAATTCATGATGTAAAAAAACATGACTTTTATATAAAATCATACATCAATTAAATACCTTAACAATTAAATAATTAAACAATTAATTAAATATACTACTCATTTTTAAAAAGACATATACATACTTCAAGGCTTATTCTATATAACTTTTCCAGTTACATTCTCTATTCATGCCCCATGGGATGTAAAGTGTTATATTTTAATATAAAAACAGATTCCGTCTTTCTTAATATATATTTAATTGTATCTTCACTCAAATAATCTGTTTTTACTTGTTCTAAGATTGTTACCTCTAATTCACTAAAATCACATTGATGTGATTGGTTAAAATGTTCTGCTAAGGGACTTGTAAATTTATTATTCCTAATGTCTCTAATATGTTCTTTAACCCTCTCTCCAAGACTTCTTTTACTTTTCCCTATGTAAAAATTATGGCAAGAACATTTTATAGGATAAATAATGCCTGTACTTTTATGGGAAAAATTACCTTGTGTATGGAATTTAATTCCATTAATAGTATTAAAAATTGATACCACATATTTACATATTGCACATTTCCCACAAGGCATTAAACCTGCCCATTTCATTCCTCTAATAACTAATTCCTGTGGTCTTCTATAGGTACCATGAACTAAAAAGTCTTTAAGACTACGGCCATGTTGATATGAAAACTTTAATGCCGCTTCCTTTAAAGAAGAAACTTCCCTGATAACTATTTGCCAATAATTCCTCAGTAACTGAGCTTGCTTGTCTGAAAATAATGTATATTTAGAAACATAATATAACTGTTTTTCTGAAACTGACTTATACAGTTCCTTCTTTTTTGTTATGTTACCTCTATAACTATTTTCCTCCCTTACCTTATTATTAAACACCTTGCTATAACTATGAGCCACCATATCTGCTTTATACCCCTATTGACAAATATATTTGCCACTTTATTAGCCTCTTCCCTGGCTTCACTCACATTGTTATATAATCTGTTTGTTCTTAGAATTTCTCCATAGGGGATTTTGTTGAGTGTATGCCTTGTATGACAACTTTGTGCATGCAACATATGATTCACTTGATGGAATTTTCTAAAAATACTAGTTTTTATCTCACCATTTTCTTGGCCTTCCAAAGTGATATCTAAATAGTTTACTTTAACACCGTCTTGTAAACCATCATATTTTATTTGATATTTATTTTCATTCATATATTTAAGAAATAATTGTTTTTCATCATGTCCTCCCTGACAAATAAAAATAAGGTCGTCAATAAACCTGAAATATTTAATGACATATTTTTGAAAAAAAATTACTTCTATAAACATGGGTATTTTCGACCATACCCATAAACAAATTTGCATACATGGGGGCAAAAGCTGCCCCCATTGCTGTTCCCTGCAATTGTCTATATAACTGACCATCAAATTCAAAAATGTTATTAGTTAAACAAAAATGTATCAACTCTTTAATGTATTGTGTTCTAGGACTGTGTTTCAAAAATATTCTATGGCTTGCATGCCAAATTCATGATTTATACTTGTGTACAAACTGGCAACATCCAATACCAGAAAATACATATTTCTATTCCATTTTAAATCCATTATTTTATCAAAGAAGTCAAATGAATCCTTTATATAAGAAAGTAACTTAATTACTTCTTGTAATAAAAACTGATGCAAATAATACTGTAAATTATGAGTAAAATACCCGCAGACCGACACTATAGGTCGGCCTGGTGGGTTTAATAAACTCTTGTGTATTTTAGGCACACAGTAAAATTTAGCCATAGTAGTATTTTTGCTTGAAAATTTGTTAGTAACATCAGATACTGTGAAGTAATTCAAATGAACACCTTTGTGCAACAAAATATCATATTGACTTTTAGCTTGTATATATACTTCCAGTCCAACTCTTTCATGCACTTTACAATTATTTAAATGATTCATACACATCCTAAGGTAATCATTAGATTTCATGACCACCAATTTTCCACCTTTGTCTGAAGGCTTAAATACATTACTATCATTATTTCTTAACTGCTGTAAACTCAACCATTCTTCATTCGACATATTGTATATAATATCACTTTGATAAAATTCCTCAACTTCTTTCTCTAATACATAAAGAAAGGCTTGATAGAATTTATTTATACTATCATTCTTAAATGGCGACATGAACACACTTTTTGCCTTTACTTTTGATGTATCTAACTTACTGTAGGCGTTAACTTCAGTATCTGAGTTACAAGAATAGTAACTCTCCTCACTAGAGGAAATAGTTTCATCATTAACAGTTAAACTAGACAAATTATTAACATTGAAAAAATAATCAGTCATATGCATTTTTTTTACCAATTTAAATAAATCTCCTTTTAGTTCATGCAGTCTTGGCAAAACAGAGGGTATAAATTTCAACCCCTTCTCCAATATAGACATTTCCGTTATATTAAATTCATATCCTGACAAATTAACAACATAACCATCAGCTATACTTGTTGTTTCAAATGTCTCATTAATATGTCCACTTACTGTGTTTCGTATAGGACCATAATTCTGTTCTCTGTTAGTATCCTGTCCATGCCAGGAATGTTTATTTAAACCTGGTTTTTGTTCCTCATTGTTCCAAAATGTTTTCCAAAAGTTGTCAACATTATTGGGTCTAGGTAATGCCGAAAAATGTTCTTCTTTGTAATCTCCTTCATCCTGTGATGATACCCCACTTTCCTCTGAGATGTAATTACTTACTCATCTCTGTTGATCTTATAGGTTCATAGGTAGGTACTAGGCTATTGGCCCTAGGGCCTATATAAGCCTAGCCAAATGTACCCTGGCTTTCGCCACCCAAGAAAATTATTTTCCTGTGCCACTGTCAAGCAGATCTTTCTGATCCATTTGAAACTTCACCTGCTGACGTTTAAGTCACTGACTGATAGTGAGCACAAAAGCCTTTTTCCACTCATAGTCTCTCAGATCTCTTTGCAATTTATTTGTTTTTCTGTTTAAAAGTTCTTTCTCATACCCAGTCAAGCGTTCATTAATACTTGCCAAAAAGGACTCTAGTGTTGAATTAGAAGTCTCTTTTAAAATATCAGCGCAAAGTTTTTTTGTTTCTTCCTTCATGTTATTTCTTTTTAAAGTGTCTCTTTTTATAAGTATAGTTACCCATTCGCTGCTGCAATGATGTGCGGTTGCTATCCACCTTTCGTGGAATATCCGTTCTTACTCTACTGATAAATCAAAGGGAGTTGAAGGGCTTTTTACAGCTCGTAACCCCCTAGGAGTAATTTGCAGTTCTTGATACCTTTTCAGGCTATTAAGATTATAAAATGTAGAGGTTTCTTTGTAAATCAATTTTTCCATTTGTGCACACAGTTCCTGAACCCCCGGTAAGGAAGATAATTCACTTTTCTTACCCACTGCAGCAAACGGGTTGGATGAAAAACAAAGTCTACCTTCTTCCCATTTCTGAATTGGATTAACTTAAACTTCCAATTTTGAACCATTAGAAGAAACAGCTTTTTCTTTCTCCATACCAGCATACATTCTGGAACCTGAGAGCACACTCAATTCACCATTTGATTGAGACACATCCATGCCCGTCTCAAAGAAAACTTGGGGCAAAGAGGTAAATGATTCACTGGTCATGAATCTATATTATCTCCACTGAAGACAAAAAACTGTTTAGTACCACAAACGACCAGGAATTATACCTCCAAGAACATTTATTTTACAGCAAGTGTAAAAAAATCACATAAAACTTGAAAAGCACAGGATTAAATCTCTCTTAGCGCCTCAGCTTAGAACAGCCTTTACAGAGTAAATTCATGATGTAAAAAAACATGACTTTTATATAAAATCATACATCAATTAAATTCATTAACAATTGCATAATTAAACAATTAATCAATTAAATATATTACACGTTTTTAAAAAGACATATACATACTTCAAGGCCTATTCTATATATCTTTTCCAGTTACATTCGCTATTCAAACCCCTGGGATGTAAAGTGTTATATTTTAATATAAAAAGAAATTCCTTCTTTCTTAATATATATTTAATTGTATCTTCACTCAAATAATCTGTTTTTACTTGTTCTAATATTGTTACCTCTAATTCATTAAAATCCCCTTGATGTGACTGGCTAAAATGTTCTGCTAAGGAACTTGTAAATTTATTATTTCTAATGTCTCTAATATGTTCTTTAACCCTCTCTCCAAGACTTCTTTTACTTTCCCCTATGTAAAAATGATGGCAAGAACATTTTATAGCATAAATAATGCCTGAATAAACTGAAATATCCATCCATGGATGTGAAAATTTAAGTTATTATGAAAGACCAAATTATTTGAACTTGTGTAGTGGTTCTTATAAATATCTAAGAGGAGACCTTAGTCAGATATATAGGACATTTAGAGACAACTACCTCTGGGAATGTTTGGGGTTATCAAAAAGTAGTAGAGAACCATCAGACAACCTATGTAGAATATTCTATACAAATAAGAAGTGTACTAATTGGGTCTGAGAGAACAGCTGATGCATGGAACAGACAAGACTACATTAAAGCAACTACTAATTTAGATATTTTTAATAGCTTTCCAGCCATAGGTGGGTAAGACGTCTCACTTCCATTAGAAAAAACAATAGACCACAGGGAAAACTGGTACTTGTGAGCACCAAAGCTGTTGGTTGACAATCCTAAAAAATTAGGAAAAAAGAACCACTCACTGTAGACAAGCAGAGATGAGACTTCAGAATAATCAAGCAATTATAACTTGTTTAGAAATCAAAACTTCTTTATTGAAAAACAAATAGATGAGTATTTTCGCCCATAAATGAGCTTTGTCAGATCTCATAGATTTTGATTAGATTGTATTTATAGGTCACCTAAACTGTACCAACATCAATGTAAAATACATTGATACAGGCAGTTTGAAAGAATACGACTCAAAAAACAAATAAAAAAAGGGGCCAAAAACAAAATAAACAGTCCTTTTTTTCTGATCACTAAACCCTAACACTGCCAATAGACCAAATTTGTCTGAAAAGGGATACTGTTAGGGAAAAGAGTTTTCATATGTACACAGCATTTAGACACACACACACATGTCAAATATACAGACTTTTGGCTTTTCCTGGTTAGGGATCGCCACAGCAGAACTCCGGTCCGCTCATGATTGGCAGTGGATTTTTACTGTGCCAAGTTGCCAGCCCGACGCCCAACCTTCAACGAAGGCATGCTCATTCATGCTTGCACTTACCTGCATGTCTTTAACGTCACTTGACCACAGGGAGGACATGGAGACTCCACACAGAAGGTGCTCCAGCCGAGAATTGAATGTGAGAACCTCTTGCTGTGAGGTGACAACACTAACCGCTGCACCACCACGGCTCTGCACATATGTCAAATATAAATGTCAAATATAAAAACTTTAATTTATTATTTGTTGACCAGGAAGGTCCGACTAGGGCAGAGCCTATTTTCAGCAGAGGCCCAGGGAGAAATGCTCCAGATGCTTGTCTTTGGATTGTGGGAGAAAACCCATGCGAACCTCCGCATAGAAGGCACCCTAGCCGAGAATCGAACCGCTGCACCACTGCACCACCCAAATACAGCTATACCTTAACCTATCACTTAGTCTAAATCTAACCATCAAACACTTGCACACACACTCAAACACATTCATCAGCAAATCTGTCAAACTCCCTTTAACAAAATCACAAACACACACACAACAAGCTATTCCCTTACCTAGGACTTGCTCTAACTCTAATCAAAAACATTTGCCACATAATACAAAATCTATCTCCTTATGTACCCCAACTCTAACCATAAAAAAACTGGCATTTACAAATGCTTGGACACCAATCAACTTACCAGCAACACAAACCTTCTAATTCCAAGTTTCATATATATGAGTATACAAGCATTTATTCAAATTCAGAAGTATTAACACAAGCTGATCAATGTTTGTAATTCAAAATGGTGAACATAAAAAGATTACAAAAGGAATCTGTGAACCACAATTCTAGTACATTCAGACCAAATTTGTCCAAATAGTGGCAGTATTACAGCAAAAGCCTTTGTAAGGTAAGGTGTAGGGTTAGGGGCAGAGTTAGAATTAGGGTTAGCACACATTAGTAAGGTGGACAGGGGACCTTCAATGTGTTTTTGTTTTTTGTTTTTTTGTTTTTTTAAGGCAGTTGCATTTGACTAGTAGAAATGTTGCTGCTGGAAAAAAATAAAAAGTAAATAGTGAAAACTCATGGGCACTCAGAAGCCATGCAGATGAAATATTTGTATGCCATTAAGGGGTCATTTGCATATATTCCATAGACCTTCACTACAGGAGGTTTAAGGCATTACAAAATGAAGACTGGCCCCAGGATTCAGGAAGCCGAAATTTCTGTGCAGGAACAGTGTAGGAGCTCCTGCATGGAAAATGGCCACCGAGCGATTCAGGATAATGCCGTTTTCATATGCACGAGCAGTCCTACACTGTTCTATCATGGAAAACTGGCAAATATGCAAATCACCTCATTTGCTGGTGAAAATGATGCAAATGAGGTGATTTTGCGATCCACCAAGCTGCCAGGTCTCCGTGCTAGAACAGTGTCAGTGCAGAAATGTATTCAGAGTACATTTCTGCAAATGACAAAACAAAGGCATGACAACTTGTGGAAAAGCATGTATTATGTACATTAGACATGCCAATGGCCAAATATAAGACCATTGGCATTGAAACATGATTAATTATTATGAAAATGAAACTTTTTTTTTTTGGCTGATCTCAGCCGTTTAAGCATAGGGTAGTGGCATGCAAATGGGATTGTGGCGAAAAAAATGGGAAAATTCAATTTTAAGTCAAATCTGCATTTTGCCATTATAGTCAATGGCATGCAGAATGTAAACAATACCTGGGAGAACTGCTTGTCAAGGGGAAAGGGTCCATGTTAGTGCAGCAACGACCTACACACTGGGGTATGCAAATGAGGGGAGTTATACTGAATCACAGATTTCTTCAAAGTGTCAGCTTGTAGCTAACCGTGTAAGTGCAGCAATACAACAGTGCAAGGGTAAGAGCTGGATGACTTCATAAGGGGGTGTGTCATGCTTGCTATAAGGTCATCGGAGCTCTCTGGCCCGTGTTTGCCCTTAGCTAAGCACAGCTAAGGAAGGGGGTATGTCAGATGTGCCTGGGCGGAGCCTAAACGGGTGTTTTAAACAAAAAAGAAAAGAAGAGGAAATGGCAGCGCTGTTTACATTTCAGCACTGGGTATGCGTGGTGCCTCGGGGCTTAAATAGGGAGGAAGTGGGAAGGGCAAAAAGCGGCAATCGAGGAGAACTAGCATAGCTGGCAGGTGGAATGTATCAGAATCAGCCAGATAGACATGCAGCAGCCCAGCACACTGCTATAAACTATGCAAACACCCTACAGACTGTTTTTCTCCCACAAACTCTACACCACCGGTGTCCACAGATGGGGGATTTTTAACTGGCAAACCTAAGTACAAATGTTAGAGGCTGCTGCTGCTTTACTCCATCAATATGTGCTACAGACTGAGGGTGGTGAGGAGGAGAATGCTGACAACTGACCCACAGTGAGGAGCAGGAGAAGAGTGTACAGACCTAGGGTAACCTACCAGGGCCTCCATGAGCATGAGATAGTGGAGCGCTGTAGGGTGGACAGACCATTCTACAGCAAATCGTTGAGCTATGCTGGCCATGCCTCACACACAGAACTAATAGAGGGGAACTCATCCCAGTGGATACCAAGGTATGTGTAGGCTTAAGAATACTAGCCACAGGTACCTTCCAAAGACCAACTGGGGATATCATGGGGGTCTCACAGACATCAGCATCCAGGGTACTTCATCATTTCCTGGATGCCATGACACTACATGCCAATGACCACATATATTTCCCCACTGCCTGTAAGGCATTGACCAGATGAATGCGTCTCTTCCACCATATAGCAGAATACCCCGAGGTAGCTGTTGCTATAGATTGCATGCACATCCACATCAAAGCACCACCCAGTGGGCGGGGTAGGGTCTACATAAACTGCAAGGGCTTCCCCTCCATCAATTGTCAGGTCATCTGTGATGCCCATGGCATTATCATGAATGTGTGTGGTGGCAGCCCTGGAAGCTATCACAACTCCCATATCTAGCATTGCTCACAGCTGTATCAGGCGTTTGCTCAGGGGACATCCCATATGGCCATCTAGTGAGGGATGCTGGCTATGCACTGGAGCCATGGCTGATGACACCCATCAGAAATGCACACACACCCGAACAAGAACACCATAATGAGGCACATGCACAAACCAGGATCATTGTAGAGCGTGTGTTTGGGATGCTGAAGTCACGGTTCCGCTGCCTTGGCATATCCGGTGAGGCCTTGCAGTACTCTCCAGCTACATGTACACAAATGTTCATAGTATGTGCCATGCTACACAATATGATCCTGCAGAAACAGCTGCAGCAGGAACAGCATGGGGCAGGGCCACACAGCCCCTGACCATTGCCAAGGTCAGCACAGGCACAGAGGGACTCAAATGAGGAACAACCTGAGCCTGCCCCTGTAGGCAGAAAGAGGAGTGCACAGTATGCCCATGCCTTGACAAAGAGGCAACACATAGCACACACACTGACACTGTAGGGACCCAGGGGCTGATACCTCTGTACGATTCACACATAAAGTAAAAGGGATGCCAAACATGACACTACCTGAGTTTACTATATATAGGGAGTGTACTATGTGCATCCAACATAGTCAGCCCTCCATCACTGTCCTCAATACTGGCCCAGCAACAAGGTAAGTCACTATTCCTATCAATTACTGAATGGAGTAGTATGTTCTCATACTTGTATGTATGTATATGGATGCAAGCATGCAAGGGAATTGGGTGGCTGAATGGGATAGCAGAAGACCCTATATGGGACAGCAGGAATTTCATGACAAATACTGGTGTCAACATACTAAGCAGCACTACACAAAGTCACAACCCCCACTGCAGTACATGTGATGGCCCATATAACTGTGGGCGTCAATAGGTCACACACATGGATGTCAATGACGGTCACATATCCACCACCAGCCTCACCCAGCAAGACAGGTGTAGATGACCATAAAGAAAGACCAGGCTAAGGCCCCCAAATGATGGCAGTGGTGAACAGCCCCTCCCATCAGACCTACACAGACATACTACAACAGGTCTGGCAGTTGCATTCTACTTCTGAAAGGTAATAAGTCTGAAACTGAAATGTATTCCATTAAGATCTAACATGTGTACTCTACGGATATGCCTCCTTTCTGTATGATAGGTCATACAATATGAAATGGAAGCCAACAGAGTAACTGAAATACCAGTACAGTCATTGCAAATGTTTAAAGTCTGCAGGTGTGCACCCCCCCACAATCCCACCTAGAAATGCAGTAACATGTAAGTTTGAGGAGTAATATCACTGGAGCACAGATTGCCAGAGCTGCCCCAATCTACATTGTTGCATGTTTACAATATGCAGGGGTCAGTGTGGTAAGTTTGTTGTGTGTTTAATATTGCTTGGAAGTGGTCAGCATGTGGGCCTGGATGGTTGTGTCTCAGTGGCCTAGGTACAGTACAGTGGATGACAGGGCCATGTTCCAACAACTGCAGTGCCAACCACACTGCTTCTCAGCTACACCCATGTCAGTAGTTGTACATACTCACAATATCTGCCACTGTCAGAAAGCTGGACACACCATGAACGGGGGCCCATACATAGAAACAGTACACAGGTGGAAGTACCCTACACATAGAGCATATAAAATAACTGTCAACTGCACACAAGTTTGGAATTATACATAGAGGTTAGCATCACATTAGTTTCCCCTTCTAGTATGGAATACTGATAGTCTGGCCAATCACTGGCAACCACAAAAGGCACAGTTAGAAAGTGATTACAGGCTGTCCATGTCCACACACAAGCCAGCATAAGGGGAATGTCCCAGGTAGATTTGTGAATCAGGTGCAAGTAGCTTCCATATCACACATGCACCCAGTTCACTCCACCATCAGCCACAGGTTTATCACAGGTCATATCCTTGCTGTAGGGAATGAGTACAGCATGAACCCATCTCTGTATGGGAATACATACATGATTCTGCATGCTGAATAGGTGTCCCATTCAGGTGTGTCCCTAGCTGTAAGCAGCAACTTGACCACATCCAGACTCGTGGATCAGTATGAGCAGAAAGGATTGACAGGAACACTTCAACCACTCACCACTGTCACCCCAGCCTAATCCACTGGCTTGCAGCCTGGGAACGTATGACTGACAGAATGGACTGGCCTGCTACAGATGGCCTGCAGCACTCTCAAATGGCCTACAGTCCTCTGGCAAAGGCCCATGTCTCACCCATAGTGCCAATGTACGGAATGTCAGGGGGTCCCAACTAACAACCTAACACAGTAAACACATGTAAGGCCATGTATGCATCCCCCTGCAAGGACTGTGGACCAGGCCATAAATACTACTGGGATAAATGCCCAACTATAGGGATACCTCTGAGATATTGCTCACATAATGTTAGGAAGAGGAGAGAATAACAGAGGGGGGTGTAGAAGTATGGATGTCACGGAGTGTGTGAAGTCTGAAACTCTAATGTCCACCCATACTACCCCCTGACTGCAAACCCATGAATGAATAGCCACAAAACTGCTTGTAAACCAAAATGTGAAGGTAAACTGACCAGATATATGAGTCCTGCCACTGGATAACCTGGGTGTATCTGTACAGCTGAGAGGTATTGTCCCAGCAGGATATGGCCGTTCCTTGAAGTTGAGAAAAGCACAAGGAGAGGATCCCCAGCCAGCATACTAACAACGTGCTGCACCATTGACACAGAACCAGCAGTCTATTGTCTGTAGCTACCACTCCACAATGGCAGGAGTCTGCCAGAATGTGTAGTCTATATGTCTCAGAATATTGGTCTTAACTTCATTCATCTTGTATTTCCCTGGTAAATAACTGTGAGCAAAGAATGATAACTGTCACTAGTTGATGACATGATACCTCACAGTGTAAAACAGTACATATGTCAGAAAATCTATGCTACAACCAACCATGTCACACAAGCAGCACAGACAGCAATAGTTACAGTATCCCCCATATGTTACGCCCATTGTGTCTCCATATTGGCAACCTATCTACAGATATCCTGCAGAAACAGTTTACTAGGTGTAGCTGTTCATAGGTTCATAGGTTCATACTAGGCTATCTGCCCTGGGGCAATTATAAGCCTAGCCCGATTCTGTATGGCTTACGCCACCCCTTGATTTGAGTATACTGTGCCCTTTTTAAGGTTTAGTTTACTATGCCTCTGTCTAATAGTGACACGGGAGTAATCCCTGGGACAAACCTACGATCCCCCATCCACCTATCGAGATTCTTCTTGAAGAGATTCAGTGAGGTGCTCTGCCTCACATGAACTGGAATTCTATTCCAGAGCGAAGGGAGCCTCTGGGTTATGAACCTGTCCCTCCAGCAAGTTCTATTTATTTCTGTGCTGAGGTTCAAGTCCCTTGAGCGTGTGGCTCTAAGGGATTTAGATTTACTGAGGTGGAGCTTGTCCATTAATTCTGGATTTGACATAGCTTTGTATGTCAGGCATAGATCGCCTCGAAGTAGGCGGTATGCAACTGAGTAGAGCTGGAGTTTTTTTAACCGAGCAGCATATGGCATCTGTTTGAGACCCATGATCCTCTTGGTGAGATACTTTTGGGGTCTTTCTAATTGCTGCAGGTGTCGGGTAAGGTACATCCCAAAAGGGGCATTGTATTCTATGATGGGCCTGATGAGGGATGAATAAAGAGCACGATTACCTCTCTTGATCTAGATGTGAAACCCTTCGTGATGAGGTGGGCTATGTAGAAGGTCTTTCTAACCACTTTGGCAATGTGGTTTTCAAAGGAGAGATTGCTATCAACTTGGGTCCCCAGGTCCCTAATAACTTTCTCTGTACTTAATGGGTTTCCGCCTATGTGGTAATTTGTGGGCACATTGTTTTTGCCAAAGGGTATGACTATACATTTTTGGCATTTAGCTTTAAACCATGGCTGGCACCAGTTATCTGTCTCTGTGAGACCTTTTGAAGGATGTTTGTGTCAGCTGGAGTGTTGATTATGCCACCCAGTTTGCCCTCGGCTGCGCACTTGGTGTGCCATAGTCCTCCCACTTTTGGCTGTACCTCGGAAAAGTATATACCGAACAAGAGTGGTCCCAGGACAGAACCCTGTGGGACGCCACTTGTGACCGGTTTCGAGTCTGACATGGCTCCAGCAACTCTCACTCTGTGGGTTCTGTCTTTGAGCCAGTTTGCGACTCATCTTGTGACATAGGGTTTATATTTAAGCTGGATAGCTTATCTATGATGCCCGAGTGGGGTATTGTGTCAAATGCCTTTGCCAGGTCCAGATAGGCTGTGTGGACTACCTTCCCTTCATCTATGGCTTTGGTGACTGTTTCGAAGAAGTCAACCAGGTTCAAAAGGCAGGATCTGCCCTTGACAAAGCCGAACTGGGTAGGATCTAGTGTCTGTAGGTCCCCAATGTCTTTGTTTATGAGCTCCATGATGATCCTCTCCATAGCCTTGCAGACTAAGCTAGTCAGGCTTATGGGGCGATAGTTTCCAGGGTCCGTAGAGGCTCCACCTTTGTGGAGTGGGACCACTGTTGCTGTATGCCATTCTGTGGGCACATATCCTGTAGTGAGGCTGAGATTGTATAGCTGTTTTATTTGAGGGATTAGTTCCTCTTGGAGTTCATGTAGGGGGGAACCTGGGACGCCATCTGGTCCCATGGAAGCAGTGTTTTTTGCTTTGGAGAGGCCAGCCTTCACCTGAGCATCGGAGATGTTTGGGAGGCAGCCCTCTGCCGGGATAGATACTTGCTCTTTTGGGGGGGGGGGGGAGTTTGCACTGAACCTGTCTGCCAGGATATTGGCGATGTCTGTGGGTTCAGTGTATTTTTTGTCGTTTAGAATCAACTCAGAACAAGTCTGGGAGTTGCATCCCAGGTTTCTAACATAACTGAAAAAAGCCTTATGATTGTCTTTGGTGTCCTGTGCAATTTTTCTCTTGAAGCTGGCCTTGGAGGATTTTATGAGGGATCATAATTTTTTGCTAGTACTGATCAGAGATGCCTTCCCTATTAGGGATTTTGCTCTATCATGTAGTAGCTTCCTCCTTCTGTTGTACAGTTTATTTATGGCAGGGGTCCACCAGACTGGACGCCTGCCTTTGGATGATTGGGTCTTGGTTTTGTTTGGGATAGCATGATCCATGCATTCCTGGAGATGTCCGTAGAATGCGTTTATATAGGATTCTGCAGTTTGGGCCGTAGTTTCCACTGGCCCTGGGGCCTTGAAGGATTCCACTTCGGTTTTGAGAAGTGAGAAGTTCGCTTTTAAGAAGTTTTTCACTGTGGTTTTCTGGGCTGGGGGTGGGGTCGGGATGTGGACATCCTGTCTCCAATAGCGAAAATTATGGAAAGATGTGTTCACAAACAACTCCTTCACTACTTAACCCTTAATCGTCTCTTATCTAACTCCCAACATGGTTTCCGCCCCCACCATAGTACTACTACTGCCCTCCTTTCCTTTATTGACTCCATTAATAACAATCGTAACAACAAACTAATATCCTCCGCCCTCTTTCTTGACCTATCGAAAGCATTCGACATGGTCAATCACCAACTCCTGCTTAATACCCTAGAAAGTCTATATCTGAGCACCCCTGCACTAAGCTGGTTTAAGGCGTACCTCACGGGTAGGCAACAAGCTGTCCTATGGCAAGACAAACTATCAGACCTGCTCTCAAACACCATCGGTGTTCCTCAGGGCTCTATTCTTGGTCCTCTTCTCTTTTCCATCTTCATAAACAACCTGCACTCAGTCATCCCTAAATCTACCTGCATACAATATGCTGATGACTCTACCCTGATCTGCTCCGCTGTCTCCCTATTAGAACTCCAAACTACTACTCAACTCTGTTTTATGTTAGTTGAGAAATGGTTCACTGACTTGAAACTCCTACTTAACCCAACAAAATCTAAATTACTCCTATTCTTCCCGAACGCCAATACACCCCTTGGCAATGAACTCCCAAATACTAACAGTATTCCTTTTCATATTAAATCCATCAATGGAACCATCATAGCCCCTGTTGCCAGTACCAAATTACTAGGTGTTACCATTGACTACAAGCTAAAATTTGACATCCACATTACCCAAACCATCAAATCGGTCAACAAAAAACTTGGATCCATGTACAGAATAAAAAACTTCTTAACCCCCTTGACCAAACTAACGATTGCCCAAGCGCATCTCCTCTCCACCTTACTATATGCATCCCCAGTCTTTTCCTTCCTCAATAAACGTGAACTTAACATGCTCTCTCTTGCTTATAACCATATTGCTAGGTTTATAACAGGTTCCCCATACCGCACCCACCACTGCCTTAACCTTAGGAAACTTGGCTGGTTGGAACTACCCAATCTTCTTAAACTTAATCAACTAACCAAAGCCTTTAAAATAATCCACTATCCCGACAGAACTCCCTCACTGTGTAGTATTTTGACCCCTACTCCAACCTTAACTCTCTTAGATCTGCTAATACCGTCCAGATATTAACAACTAAAGCTAAGAACTCAGGTGGTGATGCCCTGTACGCCAACTCCATTGGAAAGCCCTGGAACTCCCTGCCAAACACCCTTAGACTCATGACCTCACATCAACAGTTCAAAAACAACCTCAAAAGCCATCTTAAGCTACAATGGCTATGCCCATGCACAGAACCCGACTAACTTATCTAATTTCCTGTACTCATAATTTGCCCTGATTAGCTAGTTCTTCGACCATTATTCTCACGGTGTGTATCCTACAACACTAATTTGTTTAAAATGCAGCTTTGCTACTTGTGCTTATATTAAGTCTCTGTTATTTCCTATTCTTATATTGTAAATGTAACTTGCTCTCTTCATGTATTGCTTTTATGTTGGAGCTTTTCTCCCCGGGCCTCTACTGAAAAGGGATATGTATCCAGTTGGACTAGCCCGGTCAACAAATGTAAAATAAATAAAAATAAAATAAAATAAATTTATGGTCTGATCTTACCAATGAGGGATATACTTCTGGTGTGGAGCAAGGAGTCCCCATGTTGGTAATGATCAGGTCTAGTATGTTGTCCCCTCTTGTGGGAGTGGTGACTAGTTGTTCCATAGCATTTGAGTTTATAATTTCCAGGAACCTTTGGGCTAAGGTGCTGGGGCTTGTGTAGTGCTCCCAGTCAATGTTTGGGTAGTTGAAGTCGCCCTATATAATGGTGTTCGGAGAGATCTTCATGTTCTCCAATGTTTTCAGGAAAGCCGAGTGGGATTCCTGACTTTGAGAGGGTGGTCTGTAGGATGCTATAAACTGAAAAGCAGTCTTGCCCACTGTTAGTTGCACATGGATGGCCTCCGATACTTCGTGCAATGCCACTAACCTGGAGGTGTGGATATCCTTGATAAATATGGAAACTCCCCCCTTTTGTGGTTCGGTCCGGGTTTTGGGGCCGAAAAGCATGATATGAGGTATAGCCTGTAGCACACAAAACCCTGAACTGGAGTCCAACCCTCCCTGGAATGGATGCACACACACTCAATATAGAAGGTCATACTGGGCATGCTCCTACACTTAGAGGAATGAAGCCCATGTCTCACAACACAGTGGACTACAGACATCGATTATTCGCAGCTGTTTTTGCACACACACCAAACTGTACACCATTAATACTTCACACACACACACACATTGAATATGAATACTCACACATATCTAACTCCAACATAATATAATATGTCAAACTCCACTGAATAGCCGTATCATACTGTCAATGTAGGTGCAATCACTACCTCAGTTACATAGCCAGGTCTCACAAAATGAGGTCAGGAATGCTACATCAGAAGATATCAATCTGTCCATACAACATGCCCCAGAGATCTCAAGCACACTTCCACACTTCAAAAAACATGCATGTGGAACGTGTGCACAACCCAGACACCATCCACGTTATGGAATATAAATCACATACATGTGAAGCAGTGCACATCACTGGCCACTCACAATAGAAATCTGGTTGAGTGGATGGGAATACAATACCCACCCCTGGGGACCACTTCAGTGACTATACTCCTGAGCCACACTGGGGACTATTTTCATGTGGCCTGATGCCAGGATATTCCCTTGGGCTAGCCTTGTAGAGCCTTCAAACCCATTCACCTACTTCACACCTATGAAGCAATGAACCTATGGATCTCAGTACTGGCATGTGTGTGTGTGTGTGTGTGTGTGTGTGTGTGTGTGTGTGTGTGTGTGTGTGTGTGTGTGTGTGTGTGTGTGTGTGTGTGTGTGTGTGTGTGTGTGTGTGTGTGTGTGTGTGTGTGTGTGTGTGTGTGTGTGTGTGTGTGTGTGTGTGTGTGTGTGTGTGTGTGTGTGTGTGTGTGTGTGTGTGTGTGTGTGTGTGTGTGTGTGTGTGTGTGTGTGTGTGTGTGTGTGTGTGTGTGTGAATAGTAATCTCAGTGTGTTTGGTTGATGAATATCCCCTGTGGCCGTGGTTATTAGCAGTCGGAGGTGTGCCCAAACCACAACACGTACCATTCTCCATTCTACAACAGATGTTGTAAATCAACATATACCTATGTACAACCCTCAGCCCTATAATCTGTGAGGCATATGCAATCACTGTGTTACAGACTGGGGATTTCCGTGCACATACTGTACCCTGCCTACGACATGGTGGATGTGTTACCACACTGCCATACCCTGTTGTCTTGCTGCAGGGCCACATCCTACTGACACACAGATGCCTAGAATGGAAATGGGATACAGCATGTGAGAACACATTCACCCAGCATTTCACTTGTGGGGGGAGAGAGGAGTAATGCTGGCACTAAATGTGTTGCTAAGACTGTGGCCAATATCTGTTGTCTCAGGATAGGTATTAGCATTGTGCAGTATCTTGCAGCACTTAGATGCCTGCAGGGGATTCCATGAGGGATCCCAAGTTGTGTTTGAGGCTAATAAGGGAGTTCAACAGTTGTGGGACACCACCTTTCTCTGCAACAGTGTCCTCCTTCTGTTGTACACTTTAGTAATGGCAGGGGACCATCACATTGTCTCCCAGAGTTTGGAGGAGAGTGTCTGGGTTTTGTTGGCTCTGGCTAGTACCATGCATTCATGTACCTGTTTGTACAGTGCATGTGTGTATGATTCCACAATCATGCAGCTATTTCCCATTGCCATGGATGCAGTGAAGTCACCCACCCCTGTTTTTATGGCTGCAAAGTCAGCTTTGGAGTGGTTCTGCAAGGTGGTTACCTTTATGAGGGGTGTGGTTGACATGTTGAGTTCCATGTTGATTACAGCCTGTGTGGATCTCAGCAGGCAGGGATTGACATGTGTGGATGAGCAACAGTCCCATATTTAAGTAGTCAACACAGGTCAAGGTTGTTACATCCTCTAATGAGGGTCAGTATGAGCCGGTCCAGGGCATTGGAAATGATAAATCCCAGGAAGTGTTGGGCCACTGTACTGGTGTTTGGCTACTTTCCCCAGGTGATGGAGGGGTAGTTGAAGTCTCATACTATGTCAGTGTTGTGTTGGACCATCATAGATGGCAGGGTGTTGAGGAATGTACATTGACAGTCTAGGGACATAGATGTGGACCCACAGCAGGTTATGGTCTGGATTGCACTATTACCCCAAGGCCGTTGTACCAGAAGTATCTCCAATGCATTATAATGGGATATTAGTCTGGAGGTGTTCCTAGCCATAATGAATATGGAGACAACACCACCTGTGGAGGTGTGGTGTGGTCCATCTTTGGGGGTTGACAGCTGTGGAATGTGTCATAGCCTGATACTGCAGGCCTGCTGTCTGCTGCTGCTGTGAACCACCTCTCCATTACAGCAGACATGTTAATGTCCTCCACTCCAATGAGTGCTTTGAGTGACTGCATCCTGACAGTTAGATGTCTACTGTTGAGCAGCATGACCCTCAGACTGCATACATGTCTAGCTATTATGGTGGTAATAACAATAGGAACACTGCCTAATAAGGCATCATAGAGGTGACAAGGCACTTAGCCAGTACCTGGAAACCTAGAGGTGACAGATGTAGGATATCTGTGGCAAGTCATTGGGTTCTGTCAATCATGACATCCCAAGCAGAGAGGAACTGGATCCCCTGAAAATGACACATAACATGTAAGCCAATGTTGCAGTCAATTATCTGTTGATGGTACCACAGCATCATTCTGGGTGACAGCAGTACACTGCCCAAGGCTACTGTCGCACCTGCCTGGACCACATAATCAGAGAGTTCAACCATTTCTCTTGTCATGTAGTCCCGGGAGGTGTGTCCCAGGTCAGTCACACCCACATGGATACAGAGGATTACAGGGAGGTGTGTCCTGGGTCAGTCACACCCACATGGATACAGAGTGATACTCATAGTTGTTGTGGAGTGCCATGACTGGCTGTGTCATGTGTTGGATGCTGGCAGGGAGGTGTGTCCCAAATCATTCACACCCACATGGATACAGAGTGATACAGGGAGGTGTGCCCCAGGTCAGTCACACCCACATGGATACAGAGTGATACAGGGAGGTGTGTCCCAAGTCATTCACACCCACATGGATACAGAGTGATACAGGGAGGTGTGTCCCAGGTCAGTCACACCCACATGGATACAGAGTGATACAGGGAGGTGTGTCCCAGGTCAGTCACACCCACATGGATACAGAGTGATACTCGTAGTTGTTGTGGAGTGCCCTGACTGGCTGTGTCATGTGTTGGATGCTGGCATTTGATAGATATTTGGCTGTTACCTGCTCCATATTCAACTTAGTGAGTGGGATATGTGTGTGCCTAATTATTGAGTTACCCATGATCACTGTATTGTGCAAGGTGGTTAGCCTTAGGAGCTTAGGTTGAGGGGCACACTATGTAGGCTAAATATTTGCCCCTTGGCATGTGCCATGTTGCGGTACCTGAGTGGGTGTCTGTCTTACTGATCTGTGCTGTGTGGGTAAATGTCCAATGAGTGTCTCTGGGAAGGTGGGTGTGTGACTTTTCACTGTATGTCATCATGGCTGTCAAAGTGGGTGTCATGATGAGCTACGTGTTCCACATGGTGTGGAACAGGTGTTGATCTTATCCTCTTGACCTGCTAGTCCAGTCTTTGCTGGAGAGTGCATATGTCCACATTGGGTGATATATGGGTAAACCTCATAGGTCTGAGTGTTTGGAGTTTAGAGGGGAGGGTTGTCTGTGTACATGAGGCAGTTGCAACAGTGCCTGGGGTATTGCCAGGCAACAACAGAAACTAAACTTGTGTACACTTACCATAAATGTAAATGTTCGAGTGTATTCACTGTTGCAGTCATCACATTTGAGGTTATCCCTGCCAGGGTAGCCCTTGGCCGGCCCGAATACCTTAGACTTAGTATTTCTACATTGGTTGCTGTCGCTTGAGGACTGACGTCAGTCATCAGTGGTATAAAGGAAAGCATCCGATGCCATTACATCAGTTTTTCTTGCCCTAACCTGTCAGGAGCCCCCAAGTAGGAGGCCAGGCTCTGGTGGAAGAACCCCACCAGTGGAAAATAAATACCAGTATGTCCCTCGTAAGGAAAGGAGAACAAGGAAGAACAGTAACACAAGGAGAAAGGGAGGGTAACCAGGACGGCAACAGTGAATACACTCGAACATCTACATTTATGGTAAGTGTACACAACTGTACTATGTTCTTAGTGTTTCACTGCTGCAGTCATCACATTTGGGTTGATTCCCAAAGCTAAGGAAATGGTGGAGGCAGTCCAGGAAGTTAGGGGCTGGCTAGCATGCCCTGCAAGACTGCAGAAACCCTGCCCTGGATTTGGAGAAGAGAGGCAGGTGGTAATGCTTGGTAAAAGTGTGAAAAGATGTCCACGTGGCAGCCTCCAGGATGTCCCTGGTGGAGACTCCTCTGAGGAAAGCTGCAGAGGTGGACTCTGCTCTGGTGGATTGTGTCCTGACCCCCTTGGGGGGAGGCTTGCCATGCTGTTTGTAGCAGAAATGGATGCAATGTGCTATCCATTTGGAAATGGTTTGCTTGGAGATGGCTTTGCCTTCTGCCCATGAAGCAAAGCTAACCGGCAATTCATCAGATTTTCTGAAGGGTTTAGTCCTGTCCAGAAAGAATCAGAGCTGTCTGTACATATCTAGAGAGTGAATAATCCTTTCCCCCTTGTTTTGGGGGTTAGGAAAGAAGGTGGGTAAATGGATGGATTGGTTGAAAGCCACACTGGACACCACCTTGGGCATGAAGGATGGATTAGTTCTGAGGGATACCCTGTCTGCATGGAAGATGATGAAGGGTTCCACAGCCATGAGTACTTGCAGCTCAGAGAGTCTTCTAGCAGAAGTGATGGCCAGGAGGAAGGCTGTCTTCCAGGAGAGACATTTTAGCTCTGCAGAAGAAGCTGGTTCGAAAGAGGGCAGGGTGAGCTTTTCCAAGACAAAGTTAAGGTCCCAAGCTGGTGTTGGTGCCCTTCTGGGGGAGCCTCAAGTTGCTAGCCCCTCTAAGGAACTGTTTAATCAGAGGGTGTGAAAAAAGAAGCTGCTCAGTGGGAAAATGAGCAGAAATAGCAGAGGCATACATTTGTATAGAGGAGAAAGAGAGACCACTGAGTAGTAGGTCAGCTAAGTAATCCAGGATGAGGGGAATGGAGGGCTGTGACATATTGGCCTCCTTAGCCTGGATCCAGGTGCAGAACCTCTTCTGTTTATCTGCATAAGACTTTCTGGTGCTAGGGCATCTGGCCTCTCGGATAACATCCAAAACCTGTTTACTGAGGGTGGCAGATTGGTCAGTGGTTAGGGTATAAGCCAAGCTGCCAAATTGAGTGTCTGTAATTGGGGATGCATGAATTCCCCTTCCCTCTGAGTTAGGATGCTTGGAATCTGAGGAAGATTCCATGGAGGCAGTGGGAACAGGCTGTACAGCAAGGGGTACCGGTGCTGTCTGGGCCAGTTTGGAGCTATGAGAAGGGTCCATGGTTTTTCCTGTCTTAGTTTGAGCAGTAGCCTGGGAATGAGAGGTAGGGAAGGAAAGGCATAGACCGAGAGGTGTGCCCAGGGGAAGGACAGGGCATCTACTTTCCAAGTCATGCAGTGATGCTCCCTGGTGCAGAATTTGCTGAGCTGATGGTTGGTGTGGGAGGAAAAGAGGTTGAACTCCAGGATTCCCCATGTCTGAGTTATTAGGAGGAAGGTGTTTCTGTTGAACTGCCACTTGTTGGGGTCCAAGAGCTTTCTGCTTAATTGGTCTGCTAGGGAGTTGAAAGAGCCTGGCAGGTATTGTGCTAACAGGTGAATTTGCATGAAAGAGGCTGTGAACCAAAGGGTCATGGCCAGCCTGCACAACGGGTATGAGTGAGTCCCTCCCTGCTTGCTGATGTACCACATCACAGTGGTGTCTGTTTTGATCAGGAGAACCCCTGGAGAGAGAAGGGGTTTGAAAGCTATCAAGGCTTGCTGCACAGCCATCATCTCTTTTTGACTGATGTGCAGGGGGAGTTACTGGGGATTCCATTGGCCCTGTATGCACGTACCATCCAGATGTGCACCCCAAGCATAGTCTGATGCATCTGTGGTGAGGGTCTGGGCAGCGGGGTGTGGGGAGAGGGGCAGTCCCTTGTTGTGGGAACAGGCTGTTGCCCACCAAAGAAATTCCCTCCTCAGGCAAGGAATAATAAGTAGAAGAGTTTCCAGATCTTGACAGTGTTGACACCAAAGTTTCTTTAGGTACCATTGAAGTTTCCTCATATGCAGTCTGGCATGTGGAATGAGGAGTACGCAAGAGGCCATGAACCCCAGGGCTTGCAGGAGGCCATGAACCCCAGGGCTTGCAGGAAGCCATGAACCCCAGGGCTTGCAGGATTTTCCTTGCAGAAAGCTGGGGCCTGGTGGCCAGTTGAGAGAAGTAAGCTGATAGGAAAATGTGTTTCTCTGGTGTAAGGCATGCCATCTGGGATGCTGTGACCAGACTTGCTCCCAGGAAGATTATCCTTTTGGTGGGTACCTGTTTGGATTTCTTTTCATTGATTGTGTACCCTAGGGAGGTTAGTAAGTCCTTTACAAAGGCCGGGTCTTTGAGCAGGTTTTCCTGGCTGTCTGTCTGAATAAGGCAGTCATTTAAGTAGGGGGTAAATTTGAATATTTCTTTGTCTGCAAAAGGCAAAGGCTGGAGCCAGGCATTTTGTGAAAACTCTGGGAGCAGTAGATAAACCAAAGGGAAGTGCAGAGAACTGAAAATGTTGAGATCCTGCCCTGAAGCGGAGATATTTTCTGCAGGACTCCCTGATAGGAATATGGAGGTAGGCTTCTTTTAGGTCCAGGGTGACGTCCTTGGAGTGCATGGGTAGCAGCTGCTGGAGGGTGAGCATTTTGAATTTTGGGATCACCAGAAAGGTGTTTAGAATGGATAGATCGAGGACTGAGCACCAGGCACCCTCTTTTCTGGGAACCAGAAAAAGTCTGGAATAGAAGCCTTGACCTATCTGCTCTGCAGGAACATGCTCTACTGCCCCTAAGGAGAGGAGGGAATGAGTTTGCTTTTGAGCCTCTGCCCACTGAGTACCTGTCTGGCGGTAGATCTGGGAACCCTTTTGGGGTTGAAAGGGTGTGGAAGGAGAATTTGTATCCCTGAGACACAATGTTCAGAACCCATTGGTCCTTGGTAATGGTGGCCCAGGTGTTTGAGTGAAAGGAGAGTTTTCCTCATAGGGGTATGTGAAGGTGGGCAGAGGCGAGGTTGGGAGGGGTCGAGTCATTGTGAGTTCTTACCATAAGGGGGTGGCTTAGAACTCCCTGGTTTTGAAGTGGAGGTAGTCCACTGCTTAGATCTCTGCAACCCCTGGGGCTACTGTCTGGGGGGTCTGTTTCCAGGGGGCATAGGCTGGCCCTGTCTACTCAGAGCAGGAAAGGATCAGTGTTTGGAGGGAAAATGCCTGTTGAACCTAGGGGGCTGGACCTGTAGAAAATCTTTAACGGTCTGCATAGATTTTGATTTTTCTTTCATCTTTTTTAAGATATCTTCTGCTTTAGTGCCAAATAAGTTATCTTTGTGCAAGGGTGCATCAAACAATTTTGATTTGACATGGTCTGGCAGGGGTTGTTCCTTAAGCCATGCATGTCTTCTAATGATAGATCTGGTGACTGCTGCCCTGCAAGAAGCTTCTAGGGTGTCAAAACCACAGTGCAAAGTGTGTTTAGTTACTTGACCAGCAGAATGCATTAAGTCCTGTAAATCCTTAGATTCTGCCCATACAGGAAAGGAGGAAATTTTTTGTTTAAGGAGTTCCAAGGTATGTTGCTGATACTTAAGCATATGGAACTGACAATTTAGTGCCCTGATAGCAAGAGTAGCTGAGGTGTATACTTTTTTACCTCATATGTCCAGTGCTTGGGAATCCCTGTGAGGTTGCTTTAATCCCTTTAGGCCCTTGAGTAATGACCTCAGGGTCAGCTGCTGGATTTTTAAAAAGATATTTGTGTGAGCCAGGGACTCTGCAGTACCTGTCTGGTTTTCTGGGAGCAGGAGGGAGGGCATCTGGAGTCAAACTGGATTCAAGGAAGGCATCATCTACCACATCTAGGACTGGGGGGTGGCTAAGGGCCTGTGTTGTGAAACTCTCTGAGTCTCTTTTTAGACTGTTGGTAGTCTTGACACTCCCATTGGAAATGCTCCCTTAAGGTATGCAGAGTTTCCCCAAAGGAAAAATCCTCTAGGGGAGAGGCTGTAGGAATGGATTCATCTGCATCAGAATCCTCATATGTGGAGAGGGGCTGCATGTCTTCATAGTCAAATGCATCGGATTCATTTGACTCGTTCAGACAAAACTACTGGAGACAAATCTCTTTTTCTTTTTGAGGGAGTGGCTTGGCTTCCCCTAATCAGCATGATAAGGTCTTCTGCCATTTTAAGCATTTGAGACTGAGGCAAGGGAGCAGGTATCTGATAATGGGTAGTCGGTTTCTTGGGTGTGGTTCGACCCCTGGGCCTAAGGAACTTGGTTGTTTTTGAAAGAACAGTAGCTGTGAAAGAAGGCGTCGGTTTATGTTGGGATTCTGTGTTGCAAAGGACTTCCGCGGAAGATGGTGCCTGCACAGTGGCTCTGGATCCATCCAAAGAAGAGATGACCGCAGGATCCTTAGATGAAGAAGAGTTCTGCAGCATACCAGACTCCGAAAGGGTCTTGGTAGTGGCCTGTGAATTAACTGAAGCAGGCATCAGGGGCTGTGAAAGCGCCTCACTGAGTTCCGGAGGACTGATGACCAGCTTAACGGAAGAGTTGTCGGAAGGTTTGGTCCTGTGCATTCTGTCTCTGTCTTTATCTTTACATTTTTTTCAGAAGATCTGCTGTTGGATGGCTTACTGAAGCCACATCAGAATTCAAGGACTGTAAAAGGAAATATCTGGCTACAATAAGGGCCCGATGATGAATAGTTCTGACATTAAACAAAGTACAAAAGCGACAACGAGGGACGTCGTGGTCTGGGTCTAGACAAGTGATGCAGTAAGAGTGGAAGTCCTGGTGTGGTATTTGCTTTCCACAGGCGAGACAATTATTATTTTTTTCTGACATCGGTTAGTGCAAGAAAAAAGGATCCCTAACGGGGTACTTAGCTTTCATAGACTTCAACTTCAATACGGAAATGAAACTCAGGTAGCGGCCGAACGGCACTTGTGTGAACTGCTTCTGCTTCTGGCTCCATGGCAAGAAAGACTGATGTATTGACATCAGATGCCTTCCTTTATACTACTGATGACCTGACATCAGTCCTCAAGTGACAGCAACCAATGCAGAAATACTAAGTCTCTGGTATTCAGGCCGGCTGAGTTCTTCCCTGGCAGGGATAACCCAAATGTGATGACTGCAACAGTGAAACACGAAGAACATCAATGTCATACTCACCAGCTTCAGGCTGCTGTCCCATATGCAGACCAGAGGGTCCTAGGTAGTTGTGAGAGGGAGTTATTGTCAGAGACTCACATGTGGCCTTAGTGCAGGATGGATGCAGCATGTCTGCACATCTACAGTACAAACTGCAATAATACACAATGTCCTGTCCTCACCATAGATGTTCACCTCTGTACATTAGAAAATCCCATCCACAATTGCAATCGGACCTGACACATGCATGTAGATACAATACAGATACATGTATGTTTGATACATTAGTGTACTAATCTCCACTGGGCTCTTATCTGCACACTCCTCATCCAGTGTGTGTCTGCAACCCACCTCCACAATGCTTCCTTCAGCTTCATGCCTTGTGCATTGGTCGTGTGCCCCAAGTTTGTCAAGGAGCTATTCAGTGAGTGTCAGGGGGCTGGATGGCTGGGCTCCCACCTGTGGCTAGCCAGTCCCTCACTACAACAGCAGCCCATTGACGGGCATGGCAGATGAGGTCAGTGGCCCAATGCTGCACATGCTCATAAGTTCTACTGCATCATTTACCCTGTGGACCACACTGTTCTACATGGAGGTCCTCTCCTGCACATCTTCTTGTCTCCATCTAAATAACAGGGCATAATGTCCAGTCACATATTGAGTGATGATGTCAGTTTTTCCAACAAAGAATGCTGGTAGGCAAGCACTCTGCATGTTACCTGGAAGACATAAACAGGAAAAAGGTCACAGGACCTCATACACATGTCAAAATGTACATCAACAGTAAATATTACTTGCAAATAATCCACACTACACCATAACCCTCCAAGCTATCATGGCTATAGTAGCTTGCATTACACTCCTGTCCCTGGGCTATCTTATTCCCCCCAATGTTGGACACTTGATTGCATAATCCTCTATTCTCCATTCATTTCTATGTAGAGGCTTGACAGTGGGCATCTTCCATGTGAATGGTGTGTGGATGGTGGCAGGTCTGTGTTTGACTGTGGTGTGTGATGGAGCTGTGAGCACATGCCTGAGTTCATGTAGGAGGCAGACAGTGATGTTATTATGCCCCATGGAGATATGCTGTTGTTTCCATCGGTAGACAATATGTACATGCTCACCATTGCTGAGATGAGGAGTATGGCTGATGTGCATATCCCCCTGTACATTAGACAGAGGCACAGTAAACTAAACCTTAAAAAGGGCACAGTATACTCAAATCAAGGGGTGGCGTAAGCCATACAGAATCGGGCTAGGCTTATAATTGCCCCAGGGCAGATAGCCTAGTATGAACCTATGAACCTATGAACAACTGGGGTGGACAGGGTGACAATGTTCCCACATAACCTGTATGATGCAGGTTGACTATATCCATGGCATGTGTGTATGAGGTGTTCTTTACCCCCAGTACAGGGTGAATTGAGTTGTTTGCTCTGAGACTTACAACATATGTGGAGACACAGTTGCAGTTGTCCTTGGTGGTGTGGATATGTCTGATTTATTACAGGAAGTTACCTGTGAACTTACATGCTTGCTCAGATATAGGTGGACTTGCTTTCAAGTTGTTGTCTGCACCTATGTGTCCCTGTACAGCCAATGTAGCAACCTATTATGTGGTTTGTGTATTGCTGCTTACAACCAAAGGGGATTACTCTATCTTGGTGGAGGCTGGATATACAGGTCAGGTACTGCTGTGTCCATATAGCTACAGTGGATATAAAGGGTACGCACCCTTGATACACTGTCTGGTATTTCTGCAATTGGAACATGACACCACAATAACTCATTTCATAACAATTCCCACCTGTAATGTGACCTATAGCCTGTACAATTCAATTGAAAACATAACAATCGGTCTGTGAAATATGAAAATAATCCTCAGTACAATAAGCCAGTTGAATGGGTGTGCACACCTTTAAACTGATATGTTGTGTATGCACCTCTAACATCATGGCACATCTTCACTTGGCAATAATTGCTCACCTTTTATAGAAACACCTTTGACTGTATTTCAATGGAATTGTACTGGTTAGGGGTCACATTCAAGATGAGAAACATTACGAAATGATCTTCTGTGGTCCGATTTTCATACAGCACACAAACCTGGCATTCCAAAAGGGGTATGTACACTTGTGATATCCGCTGTATATAGATGTTGATATAGCTGGTAGTGGTAGGCATGGACAGAGGGTCATAACACAGGTGGACACATTTCTGATTAATACCTGATAATCATGCCTACTCTAGTACCCATATCAGTATCAGGGCAATGCAACAACCAGTAGCTGTACACATTTATGTCTGTTGTATGCACTAACACTGATATTACACACATGAGCAACATGCACAACCTATGTACCTGACTGCATGAAACCCATGTGATTAGTTTTGTGTCTTCCAACTCAGCATATGCATACATACATGTGCTCAGGGGATACCTGGTATACATTTCTGTTCTGTGTTAGTATGGCACACTGTATTTAGTCTTGCTGCTCAATCATACTTCATCTGGACAATGGCACATAAATGGGTGTCAAAAGGGACATCAGTATTGATACTGTATTAATATAGCTGCACCATACATTAGTACGTTGATTTCACAGTAGGGTTTGACATCACTGTGATAACCTGGAAGATGTCCAACAGTCATAAGTAGGCTATTATGTTACAATGTCATTGCTCACAGACCTGCCAATGGTTTGACTGACATAACACAGGTATATGTGTATGTGACTACAGATATCAGTCACAAATGTGACTATTGTCCAGCAGAACACTGTACAGTTGAATTTTATTAATTCAATATATCACATGCAGTTCAACACACGTCTGCAACAGTATTTTACTATGCACATGCCCTCTATAGGGCTCTCAGCATTACAAGGCAAACATGTATCATACTTATAATCACAGGTAACATGGATATGGAAAATATCCCATTAACTGGCCTAGCAGTGGCACAGTCACAACTGTTTGACAGGCACCCCTGCGGTTGTCATATATGAGCTGTGCTTTCCCACGGTGAGTCAGGCTCCTGAGCTGTGATCCTACCTCGCAACCTCTCAGAGCATCACATTTGGACAAAGGCTAAAATGATGGGGGGATAAAAAGGGACAGACTTTAAATATTTCTTTTACAAACTTAGGAAGTTTGTAGACTGATACATTTTGCATTACGGTGAATATTCTTAAGGATGTGGAGTCTTAAACTCAAGTGTTTGTCTTTACATGATGAATTCAATCCTCAGGTATTTGTCAGAAAAGTACAGATAACAGGAGGAACAGACAAAAAAATATGATAGTAAAATGTGGACGTTCTGTGAAGATCTGTACAGTTGAGAGGTAGGCCTGAGGGGCCAGATGCTATGGCCATAGCAGCTGTTTACCAGGACATTAGTACAGCAAGTCTTGTTGGGACATATATTCCTCCAAATAATATTTCCCATTATTACAGACCAAGTACTACATTCAATTACATGCTTAAATGTTCCACTTACCTTTTTTCTTTCTTCTCTTTTCCAGTTT
>NC_056739.1:116165231-116192731 GCF_019279795.1 Protopterus annectens
TTGTTGTCAGAAAATGAGGACATTCATTTCATTTACCTACCTTACAGCCATCAGAATATGTATGCTGACATAAACTGTGTCACTCTGTCAAGAAGAGTGCGGGGGGACAATGACATCTTCCTTCCTGGATGCTAATGCATTAGTACTGAGATGCGCCACACAAAAGAACTTTATGACCATAGTGGCAATGTGGTAGTCAAGAGACATTGCTGTCAACCTGTGTACCCAGATCTCTTATAACGCTTTCTTGGTTCAGGGGACTACCATCAATGTGATAAATCATCGGAACAGGATTTTCCACACAGGGGATGACAACACATTTTCTGACATTGAGCTCAAGGCCATGACTCTGACACCAGTCACTGGTCTCAGTGAGGCATTTAGGTAGGATGCCAACATCACTTGGGTACTTAATAATAGCTCTCAACTTGCAATTGTCTGCAAACTTTGTCAGCCAGAGCCCTTTCATGTTGGCATGGACTTCAGAGAAGTTGATACCAAACATAAGAGGACCCAGGACAGAACCCTGTGGGACTCCACTTATGACTGCTCAGCAGTCTGACTTGGAGTCAGCGATTTCCACACTGTGAGTCCTATCTGTGACCCAGTTTTCAACCCACCTAGTGATATAGGGGTTGATGCCTAGCTTAGTGAGTTTTTGCATGATTCCTGAATGGGGAATGTTATCAAAGGCTTTGGCCAAATCAAGGTTGGCTGTATGTGCACCTTCCCTTCATCCCCAGCTCAGGTGACTGATGGAAAGACTTTGACCAGGTTGATTGAGCAGGTATGACCCACCCTTCACAAAAGTAAACAGTGTGGGATCCTGAGTCTGCAGATTCCCATATCCCTGTTTATTAGGTGCATGATGATGCATTCCATAGCTTTGCATAACAGACTTGTCAGGCAGTTGGGGTGGTATTTCCCAGGGTCTGTAGTCACACCACATTTGTGGAGAGGGGTGACTGTAGCAGTGCACAATTCAGTAGGGACAAAGCCTGAGGTGAGGCTGTGGTTGCACAGGGCATACAGGTGAGGTGCCAGGTTGTGCTGTAGTTCATGTAGAACACAGCCAGGGATATTGTCAGGCCCCACAGAAGCTGTATTCTAGACCTTGCACAGTGGTGTTTTAACCTGTGCAGCAGTAATACTGGGTGCCTCGCAGTGTACTGGTATTGTGATTGGTCCTTTGAGGGGGGAGAGAGGGATAAAGTTTGCACTCAATATGTCAGTCAGTATATTGGCAATATATGTTGGCTCAGTCTAGGAGGTACCATTGTCTAGTAGCTCAAAACAAATCTTGGTATTGTCATGGAGATTCTTTACATAACTGTATGAGGCCTTGTGGTTGTTTTTACTATATGCTCCAATTCTGTTTTCACAGCTAGCTTTGTAGTATTTGATAAGGGATCTCAACTTTTAATTGAGGCTGATAAGGGTTTTTATCCAGTCTTGGGAATTCACCTTATTCCATATCGCCCCCCTCCTTCTGTTGTACAGTTTATTTATGGCTAGAGACCACCAAATTGGCTTCCTTTTTTCAGAGGTGAGGGTCCTGGTTCTATTGGGTGTGGCAGTATCCATGCATTTGTGTACGTGTTCATAATGCACGGTTTGATTCAGCAGTCATGCAACTAGTCTACATTTGCATGGCTGCTGTGAGGTTAGCCACCTCTGTTGTTATGATGCCATAGTTAGCTTTGGAGAGGCTTTTCATGGTGCCTACCTGTGGAAGGGGTGGGGGAGGGCTGTGGATTTCAAAAGGTGATTAATTTGTGTTAAGATATAACAAGGGATGAGTTGACTATTGGTGCAGAGCAAAAGTTGCCCATGTTAGCAAGGACCAGGTCGATGTGATGGACATGTGCACCAGTAAATAGTTTCATAGGTTGGTACTAGGCTGTCGGCCCTAGGGCCTGTACAAGCCTAGCCATAACAATTCCCTGGCTATTTCTTCCCACAGTATTTACTTCCCTGGACCCCTGTCTAGTCCTATTGACAGGGTCAACTCTTAGGGGTGTCTTATCAATGGAGTAACTTGCTTGGCAGATGTTTTCCCAAAAGGCATTATAATTCACTTGTTTACACTGAGTTTTAACCCATGGCTTTGGAATCATTCAATTATCTCTGTTAGACCCTCTTACAGGAAGTTAGTGTCATGGGGGAGAATTTATTACAGCTCCCAGTTTGTAATCATCTGTGAACTTGGTAAGCCAGAGGCCTCTGGCATTACACTTGACCTCTAAGAAGTAGATGACAAACAGGAATGGGCCCAGCATGGAGTCCACTGGTGACCTACCTCTTGATAGAGGAGATCTCACCAATATTGACTTCTTGCATCTTATCGGTGAGCCAGTTGGCAATCCAGTGAGTTGTGTAGGGATTTATGCCTAGTTTGGTAATTTGTTGACAATACCTGAGTGGAGTATTGTATCGAATGGGATAGCCAGGTCTGTGTAGGCAGTATGCATTGCTTTCTCTTCATCTATTGCCTTGAATACCTTCTTAAAGAAGTCTACCAGGATAAGTTGGCATGACCTTCTTTTGAAAAAATGAAACTGGGATGGGTCCAGTGTCTGTAGGTTGCCAGTGTCTTTGCTGATCATTTTCATAATAATTCATTCCATGGCTCTGCATACTAGACTAGTCAGACTAATAAATCTGTAGTTTCCAGGGTCGGTTGATGGTCTACCCTTGTGAAGGGATATAACAAGTTGCTGTCCTCCATTTGCTTGGTACACAGCCTGTTCTGAGGCTATAGTTGGAAAGTAACCAAAGTGGTCCTGATAGGTCATGTTTCAGACTATTTATAGTAGTCTTCTCAGGTAATGGTGGGGTAGTTGGAGTCAACCAATATGGGAGTGTTAGGCTGGGCACTAATATACTCCAGGGCATTTAGGGACATGGAGTGTGAGTCTTGGGACTTGTTTGGGGACCAATAGCAGGCTACAACCTGAACCACTGTCTTACCCAATGTTAGCTACACCTGCAGGATCTGTAATTCATAATGTTGTTTTACCACTCTGGAGATGTGTGCATCCTTAATGAATATGAAAATACCACCACCTTTGGCGCTTCAGTCCAAGGTCTGCAGCCAACAGTTGTGGAATGAATTATAGGCTGGTAGTGCAGGGGTGCTTCCTGCTACCTTTAACCCGGTCTCTGTTACAGCACAGATGTCATTGTTCTCCATTTTAAGGAATACTTCCAGTGAATGCATTCAGATTTAGACTTCTAGTGTGCAGCAGCATGACCATCAGATTGCATGTGTTTGTAGCTATCATATATTCATGTGTATATGTATATATATATATATATATATATATATATATATATATATATTTATATGTGTGTGCATTTATTCACATTTATATATATATATATATATATATATATATATATGCGTGTGTGTGTGTGTGTGGACGGCCGCGGTGGCCGCAAGAGGCTCTCCGGTTCGATCTTCAGCTGGGGTGTCTTCTGTGTGGAGTCTGCATGTCCTCCTTGTGATCGTGTGGGCTTCTTCCGGGTGCACTGGTTTCCTCCCACATCCCCAAAGACGTGCTGCAAGTGGATTGACATGCTAAAATTGGCTCTAGGCGTGAATATGTGCATGTGTGTGCCTTCCGTGGAAGGCTGAGTGCCGGGCTGGCAAGTCGACACTGTAAAACTCCACTCCACTGCCAATCATGAGCGGACAAGGTGATCCACTGTGGCGAGCCCTAACTGGGAAAAGCCGAAAGATATATATCTCTGTGTGTGTGTGTGTGTGTGTGTGTGTGTGTGTGTGTGTGTGTGTGTGTGTGTGTGTGTGTGTGTGTGTGTGTATGCATATATGTAGATATAAATGTGGATGTATCTCTCTCTCTCTCTCTCTCTCTCTCTATATATATATATATATACATACATATATATATATATGTATGTATTATGTACAGATTTGCTCACATATATGCATCGCCGTACAAATATATATGTATATATAGAGAAAATGACTGATTCTACAGACTGCTTTCCCTACTGTTGAATGACTGTACTAACTGATATGTTGGGAATGTCATTGCTATTTTATAGGGCTCAGATGCTGTAATGGTATATTGCTTTGATAGTAGTTTACAGGGCCCTCGGTCCAAGCCTTGGCAGGCCTTATTATTTTGTTGCAAGGCAGAACAGTGTGTATATTTTATATGTATATCTCTACATATTTTACGTATTAATGTTTCTATATATATATATATATATATATATATATATATATATATATATATATATATATATATACACACACACACACACACACACATATATATATATATATATATATATATATATATATATATATATACATGTATGCATCTCCATATACATATACATTTATATCTATGTGCAACACATGTCTAATGTTAACAAACCTTTTCCCTACTGTTGAATGTCTGTGTTGCATGATATGTTTGAAAAAAACATCAGACATATCAACAGCTCAGATGGCTTAGTGGTAAATTGCTGTGGCTATGGTATGCAGGGCCCTTGGTTGAAGACTTGCAAGGGCTTATTATTTTGTTGCTGGGCAGGACAAGGGCTGTTCGATACAGAGTGATTAAGGCACTTTTAAGCAGTTGTAAGTGGGTTTGCACGGGTTTGCGTGGAGGTAAGCAATGCTTACTTCCAGTGAACTATGCTAACAGACAGCCTTAAAAGTGCTTAATCTGTGTAGGCATTGCTTAGCACTGTGCAAATAGGATTACACCCGCTTACCACTGCTTACTCCCGCTTACCCTGTGCTAATTTCTTTAAAAGAAAAGAAAAAAGAGGTGATAGGAAAGTGGTGAAAAAGGGGGAACAAAGAGGGTAAAACAATATGAAAGAGAGCTAGGGATGTGCAGGTTGGGTGTAGGGAAGGTCCATAGCTGTCCATTTCTTCTATAGCAACAGCTGTGCATATATACTGAATTTGAGGTAAATTTGGACACTCAAACCCTTGAGAGAGAGGGGTGAGGACAACAGTAATGTGTCGTGAAGCCAATTAGACAGGATTATATGTGTCCAGTGGACATGTGTGCAAAATGGACAGCTATGTATGGGGCGACATTTTTTTTGGGGAAAAGATTGCCCTTTTTTTTAAGGTGAGAGTGGGATGTTGGAGAAGGATAGTAGGTATATTTGGGGAGGTAGGTTAGGTTGGAAGACAGACAAGACAGCATACAGGGGTGGTATATGACACATGTGGGAGGTAAACACCTTGGATGGGGAGGGGTGTTTGGCAATCGGAAGACCATGAACTCCCAAATGGATACAGTGAGACTGAGGTCCCCACCCATGGGCAGTCACCACTGCACCTTCACAGCCCTGAAGGTGGCTGTGCTGTAGGCTGAGCAGGAGGGACAGGCTGACCCTCTAATTGCACCATGCGGCCCTCAAGCTCTTGTAGAAGATCTCCCAATTCCTTGCAGAGCTCACTATGCATCAGACCCTTGATCTGGCTTCAGGTGACAGAATCCTGTCACTGCCCATGCCCAGGGAGGGGACGACCCCTATCCCCTGAGGTGGTTCCACCTAAAGGTGGTGCAGGACCAGCGGATGAGGAAGTCCCAGGGTAGGTCCCAGATGTGCTGGGGCCCGGTGCCATGGCGAGAGGCGGATCCACTGGGATCAGCCTTCCCAGACGTGCTATGGTGTTGCAGTTTAGACATATGTTGTTTAGTAATGGTAAACACATTCCAGGATTAGTTATAACAGCATGCATGAGTATTCCCATTAACCCAAAACAACAGATTTGGAACATTTGCATAGCAAACAGAAAACATGCATATATGGAACCACAGTGGGCATTACACCGGCATGCAGGTTACATTGATAGCAACAGGCCACCAATGATAGTATTTAAACAGGGAACATTAATTGGAATACATTTCAACATTTGTAGAATAACAGGACACATGTCCCAACAGTAGGTTTGGTGGAAAACATACCCATTCATGTGTTATATTATTGGTAAAGATAAGGTGGGGGGGAGACATGTTAGTTAACAAATGTAGATTCTTGCAGTGGTCACAGCTTTAATGATCATTGCTCTAGTCATTACTATACAGGTATTTACAACTATGGCCTTGGGTTGGGCAGTGGTATGTTTGTACACAGTATAATTACAGCCTTCTTATAGCTACTTTATACTTTCTATTACCTGCAAGACCTGTGGAGGGAATATTTGTTAATACTCCATGACTGTTTGTACCCATATTTACATAGTCAGGGTTACATATGTGCACGCATAGTGTGTGTGTGTGTGTGTGTGTGTGTGTGTGTGTGTGTGTGTGTGTGTGTGTGTGTGTGTGTGTGTGTGTTTGTGTGCTACTGACATACTCTGCTTTGATTTCTATTGGTCACCCTGGTTGTAAGCAGCAGGGACCAGTAGCTGTGGCAGCATGACACTTCTGAACATTTCTTGAGGGAGACCACTTGGTGTATGCACTTATCTTGCTGCCATTTGCAACCTTGGGGTTGGACTGTGGGTGCTGGACACAGTTTTACTACAGGCTTCTTATAGCTACTTTATACCTTCTTTCACCTGGAAGATCTGTGGAGGGAATTTATGTTGACACTACCTGACTGTTTCTACACATATTCACAAAATCCTACTTGAAATTATGCATACAGTTACTACCACTCTCGGGATTCGTACCATGGCTGTTTCTGCTAAAAATACAACAAGTTTGTGTTTCATCAGAATGAGCTATTGAGAAACTCCTGTCACTTCCTTGAATGATTTCTTTCTAATTCTCCCTTGGTTGTACAATCTGACCTTGTGATTAGAACATGCTTGTATATACATTCCTGTACATACCTTTTCACATCGCACAGTGTGGAAAACAGTGGTTAACACAACATTACTATTCTGATGTCAGATCTCGGTGCATGAAACTTTCCAGTCATACAGTACCAGAGTAAACTCATCCAGTCTGGGGTTTTCACTTTTACTGACAGGTAATTACACTTTTATTGATATATAACCTGTATGTCACTATTACTCTCCTACTGGCTTCTTCAATCACTAAAAACCATACCTGCTTTTAAATACTGCAAGGTGACATTCTACTACATTTTATTTATTTGCCCTACATAATACCAGCTAGATTATTACTCACCAGCCTCGCAACGCAAGCTTTGCAACCTGCTGGCGTAGGCTTCCAAGTTCACAGCCCTCTCACCTACAGCTGTACAGGAGATAAGAGGAAAAAATTATGCATACCTATCCATCACATATACAGGCTGGACTTTGGAGAACACTTATTGTGACTAATACTTACACATAGCTGGAGCATTCCCCGCTTGGGCATCTTGGACCCGCTGGTCCAAAAGGTGCCTCTTCCTCCTCTTCAAGTCAGCAAAGTGGTACTGGACCTGCTCACCAGTCCGAGGGATGCCAGTGGCAGTGGTGACATCTCAAGCAAGTTGGTCCCAGGCCTCCATTTTGTATTGGGAGCCCTGGTACTGGTCCTGCAACAGTCACCCTTCATGGTCTTTAATGAGGAGCCTGACCATGACCCTGGACTCCTGAATTCCCCAGCGCTGCGCCTGAAAGCGCACACCTTCACCAGCCATAGTGCCTACAGTGTTGAGCTACAACTGGTTATGAGCTGTATTCCCACTTGCGTGGTTTAAATAGGGTTAATTTCCCGACCTTTACTGTGACTGGACAGTTTTGAAACTGCTGAGATAAGCTAAGCACCAGGAAAACCTGCTTAGCTAAGATAACTATTGCTTAAAGGAGTAGATGCTTAGCCCTGCTTACCAGTGTGCAAATCCACTTAGCTATGCTAATCTTGCTTAAACCTTAAATGTCAATGACACCTCACGTTTGGGGCTGCTACACTACCCTGGTTAGCATATACATAGTAATATTCACTACCTATTTATGAAAAATACATTTTAGTTGTGTTTCACATATGGAAACGCATGGACTGCTGTGAGGCTCAAACCAGGCCTGACTGCATGTTAGGAAAATGCTCTATCCACTACCCTATTCCAGTTTCACTATTACTAATGTTTATAGTTCTATTTAGCTTCTTTTGATGTTTAAACTCTGCTATGCATAACTGCACAATGGGCACACCTACTCAGCTATGCTTAAACTTTATTGTACACAGGAAAAAAAAAATAAGGAATATATTTTAAATATTGCTATACGTGAATGGGTGTTCCTTCGTTGAAGGTTGTGCGTTAGGCCCGGCAAGCCAGCACATAAAAATCTACTGCCAATCATTAGCAGACTGGAGTTCCGCTGTGGCAACCCCTAACCGGGAAAAGCCGAAAGACACAAACAAATTGCTATTAGACACTTAGAACATTGATAGAATGACAGACTTTGCATTCGCATGTATTTTGCAAGGGGTATGCGTGTGTCACAGTGCCGCTTTAACGGACTGCACTCCTTTTCTGGTGTACGGTGCACACACATGGGCAAACGTGTACATTCCACCATATATGTGTGTTTTTCTGAGGTAGGTTGTCTGTTATTTTCTCCACAGACACTAAAGTGTCTGTAGAGACTTTCATTCAACTTGAATTGCCGAATGGCAATTCTCGAGTGCAGGGGGCGTGTGTATTGTGAGAGCACTGCTTTCGGACACCCCCGTGCACTCACATACAGAACCGTGTCCATTTTAGAACATGGCAGTGTGCCTTCATACATATGCATGGTGCACTGCCGTGCTGCATGGGAATGGTCCCTTCCATGCAGGAATAAGCTATTCCTGCACGGAAGTTTGCTGAATCCCGGGGTGGGTCTTTTCTTGGTAGTTTTTTACTGAATGGTTTGTTGGTGTGACCTTTTTTATCCTTTGGTTTGGATGTTATAGGAGATATTTTCCAGATACCTTAATGTTTATGAATATCAGCTTGGTTTTAAGCTCTGTGTTTCCAAAGTACAGCCAAACAATCAATTTATGCTGTATAGTGATGAGCTTAGGAAAAGGGATAATATGTAGTATATTTATAGCTGGATTTGGTTTGGCTTTTTTGGCACTGAATGTACTAGTAAAGACTTAAAAAATAAAAACTCTTGGGTTTTCAAAAGCCATGTAATTAAACATCTCAACAATCCAGATTATTGCAGAATGTTCAGATTTTTGCTTTATATTTTTGGTCACTAAATAGTGACGTACACGAGTCTCAGACTTCACATTCTTCAAACAATGCATGATATACCAACCATTTTAGTGACTTTCTAAGTTTATAAAAGCAATGTTTAAAAGCTGTCCATATTTTTGAGCTTTTTGTCCCCCAATATTTTTGACTTTGTACAGATTTTTTGTGTTAAGAAGGTTGTGAAGTATGAATGTAGCTGAAAGACTGACATGCATAGATCTCATGGGCACCACCTACAGGAGGTTTAAGGTACTGCACAGCGAGGACTAGTTTAGATTTATTTATTTTTTTATTTTACATTTGTTGACCGGGCTAGTCTAACTGGAATAAAATCCATTTTCAGTAGAGGCCCGGGGAGAAAAGCTCCAGCACAGCAAACTTTTTACAGTAAAAAATAATAAGTTCAAAGCAGAATAACAGTAGTAAAATAGCTCTAAACAGTTACAGCCATTTACATACACAATATATGACTGTAATAAATTGTTTAAAATTAAAAGAACTATAATAATAATTAAAAAGGGTCAAGCAGAATACAGACATACTGATTAGGTTCAGTTGACATTACAAGGATACCAAGGTTGTGCTGAGGTGATATGCAATGCAATAGGAATAGAAACAAATTAGTAGTTTTCATTTGGAAGCAGGATAACAGAAAGTATATACTGTTAATAAATTATAGAAATGTATCATATGATATAGTGAGATAAAGGTATCTAAGAGGCAGCAAGAGTATGTAAAGTGGTGGAATATATTCTTGCTAGGAGCAGAGAAGATATTTAGTCAGGGTTAGTACAAGGGCAAAGCCAGTGAGAACTGAGAAATTGTTTTATTCTTAGTTTAAAGAGTCTTGTGGAGGTTAGAGCTAGGAGTTCAGAGGGAAGTTTGTTCCAGTGTTTGCCTATGGAGTTAGAGAACAGAGAATCTCCAGCTGAGTTCTTGGATTTGTTAATAGTAATAAGTGGCTTATTTGAGGAGCGTAGGTTCTTGAGATTGTTATAAGGGGTGATGAGGGTAGTCAGTATAGGTATATAGGTGGGGTAGTACAAGCTCTTATGTATAATAGTGAGTTGTTGAGATAGTATCTGGTTTTGAAATTCAAGCCATCCTAGTTGTTTTAGGTTGTTGCAATGATGAGTACGAAAAGGATAACCTGTGGCAAATCTAGCAATGGAGTGATAGGCAGTAGCAAGTTTGTTTAGATTATGTTTTGAGAGATTGGTGTATATGGGTGAGGCATAGAGTAAGGTAGTGATTAAATGAGTTCTAACTATAGCGATTTTGGTTGAAGGAGTGAGGAAGGGTTTGATTCTGTAAAGGGATCCCAGTTTATTATTTACTGTTTTTATAGTGATGTTAGTATGAGTGTCAAAGTTTAGATTATTGTCTATAGTAATTCCAAGAAGTTTGGTGGTTACGTCAGGAGATATGAGAGTCCCATTGTTGGATGTAAGAGTAAAGTGAAGAGGGGAAGACCTACGAGTAGGAGTAAAAAGTAGGAGTTTGGTTTTTTTTGGGTTAAGTAAAAGGCAACGGTTTAAAAACCATTGTTCCACTGTGTTAAATGCATTTTGTGTAAGAGATTGTAGCTCGGCAGGGTTATTTGCTGAGCAAATAATAGTGGAATCATCTGCATACTGAATGCAGGTGGCATGTGGGATTGCTAGGTGGAGGTCATTAATGAAAATGGAAAATAACAGTGGGCCTAAAATGGAGCCCTGGGGGACACCAAGGGCAATAGGGAGGTGAGAGGATAGGTTACCTTCCCATAGTACTGCTTGTTGTCTATTGTCTAAGTAGCACAAAAGTTAGCAAAACGCTGCAAACACCAAAAAAGATGCCAATCCTTGTTGAAGTCCCAAAAACCACTGCTTGAACAAGGGAGTTGGAAAAAAAACACTTTAATCCACACGAATACTGGAACAATACACCCTTGAAACAACGTACAGTTCTTCTCTGGTTAACACAGCCTTAAAACAACGTGCAGTTCTTCCCTGGTTAAGCGCTTTCATCTGCAGGAAAGGCAGATTTCATCAGAACCACAAGCATAGTGCTCAATAGCTTTTTATAATTAATTTTGGCGCCAAAAATTCAATTGATGTCAACAGAGAATTCAATTAATATAATTAATATACTTAATATAACATAATAACAAAATGTGTCCCTACCCAATAAATTGCTGTTACATAAATTACTAAAATGTTTTTTTAAAAAACTACTAATTGTTGTAATTGTGTTGAAAGAAAATACTATAAATATGCTTAAAAATGTTCTTAAAAATGTTTTAAAAATACATGAGGAATTCAAAGAAATGTTTTAAAAATACATGAGGAATTCAAAGAAAAATACATAGGGAAAAAAATGCATAGGAAAAAATATTAAACTAACAATTACCTATACATACATATACTACCTAAATTTATTCCATTAATAAAAATGGTTTGATACTAATGTGATCATTTAATCCAGGACTACTAGTGGCGTCACAATACATTTGCCATTTGCTTTCTAATAGTCCTAGAAAAACTTTCCAATTACCCTCACAACTTCTAGAGTCAATATGGTCGATGATGCTAAAAAGAAAGGTATGTTCATGCCCTTTTTCAAAAACATGCTTACTAAGGGCATTGTTGCAATCTTGTTTTTTGATCTTATATGAGTGCTCATAAATCCTAGTTTTTAATTTTCTCTCAGTCTTCCCAATGTAGTATGCGCTGCAAACAGTGCATAAGGCGATGTGAACTACCCTGGAGGTGTTACAATTGCCTTCTAAGCTAACCAATCTAGTCCTACAGATGTTGTTCAACTTTATTGTTGGAATTTCGTTGATGAATTTACACTGTTTGCACGCCCCACATTTCTTTGTTCCTTTTTTGTCCCTATCTTTTGTTTTTTTAACTTTTTTCTTTTCCAACATATTTTTGATATTTACAGATGTCTTGTAAACATATTTCGGGATAGTCCCCACTATCTTCCCTACATCCTCCGATACAGTTAAAATATTCCAATGTTTTGTTAAAATTTCTTTAATAACACTTGTGTAAGGACTGTACATAATTACACAAATACTTTTGTTGTTGTAATTTGCTTTCTTATTACTAATAAAAGGTTTTCCTAGCAAAGGTGGATACTTTTTTCCCCATTCTTTTTTAACTAATGTAATTATGGGAAGTAACATGGAGACTGGATATCCCCTCATTTCAAACATGTGAAATATATTTTCCAATTCCTTTTCCATAATCATCTTATTGGAAGACATACAGCATAGCCGTATGCATTGACCTTTAAACACATTTTTAAAAACATGAGGTGGGTGGTTACTCCCATAAAATAAATAATCATTAGAGAACGTGTTCTTTCTAAAAATTCTAGATTCAAATCCATTGTTACTGTTGCCAACATAAGTGTCTAAATATGAAATTCCTTCATTTTCCACTTTATAAGTGAATTTTAAAAAACTGGTAGTATTGTTTAAATAATCAATAAAACTAGGTATAATATCTTCAGGTCCTTTCCAGAGGATGAATAAATCATCCAAATATCTTGTATAATATACAATATGTTGGTAAAAGTCACTTGTAAATACAAAAGATGTTTCCCATTCCAACATAACCAAGTTCGCAAACACAGGGGCACAGGACGCCCCCATGGCTGCGCCCTTGGTCTGCCTAAACACTTCTCCCTGAAATTGTAAAAAGTTATAATCCAAAACCAACCCCATCATGTCAACGATAAGGTTGATTCTTTCCCAACTCAAAGTGGAATGTTTTCTTAGGCTCTCAAAAAAGTATTCCAACCCAATATCCTTTGGAATGCTTGAAAAAAGGTCAACAACATCTATTGTCACAAATAAAAGATTTCTTTGCCAGATTTCAGGTGTCAAATTGGCTAAAAAATTCCATGAATCTTTAATAAGATGCCTAGCGTTTTCATAAACATGCTTGGTCCATCCATCAATAATTACCCCCATGTTGTATGTTTTCGATTTAGACCCTGAAATGATGGGTCTAAAAGGGGGTTTATTCAAACATTTGTGTATTTTAGGTATTCCGAAAATAATGGCCATTTTTGGAAATTCTTCTCTAATAAATTCATATACATCATTGGTTATTCGGTCATCCAATAAATATTCTTCTACTACTAGGTCGATTCTTCTGTAGCCAATGTTGACTTGGTTCACCGAAACTTCTTCATAATTCCCAGAAAGGTGGAGAATATTGTTGATTTCGTTATTATAATCCATAGTAGAAAAAATAACTAAACCTCCCCCTTTATCTGGTTTCATAATCCTGATGTCTTGATTGGCCAAAATTTTGTCCAGAACTTCCCTCTCTTTAATATTTAAGTTGTCCTTATATAGCCCCCCATAATCTGGGTTATTTTTAATCTTTGAATAAAGCCAATATATGTCTCTACTTACAAGTTTCTCAAAATTGGCCACGTTCGGATTGTAAGTGGGAATATAAGCACTCTTTTTCTTATACTTATTAACATTTTTATTTTTCTCACTCTCATCTGTTCCGTTAAACTGTATAGCCAAATTAAGCCTTCGACAAAACAATTTCATCTCTTTAATTGTGTCTATTATATTAAATTTGGCCGTGGGTATGTATTTCATCCCCTTGCTGAAAAGTGAAAAAAATTCTTCATTGATATTTACCTCAGTGTAATTATATACATTAAAACCTTTAGATGTATGAATAGTTAAATTAGTGTTCTCACCACTAGAAATGTTCTCAATATTTGGAGAATATTCTTCTTCTACTAGAAGATCTGGGGATGTAACTGGGGAAATGCAAGGAATAAGCGAATCTTGAATGGGGGGGTCTTGAATGTGGGTTTCGATGGAATGACGAGGTACTTCTACCTCCTTTGAAACCCCAATCTCAATTTCTAAAACCTCTTTTTGTAGGTTTTCGCAGGTGGATAAAATCTTCCCCCCTGAAAATTTTCTTCCTCATCATGTCTTAAAGTGTTCTTCCGCCCTCTAAAGTCCCTTTCTATTTCAGTAAACCATTTTTCTCTATCACTCGGCCACACATAAGCTCTATTATTCTTATACAAAAAAAGATCTCTTTCAATTTTCTTACTTTTCCTAATACGTATGTCCGTAACCCTATGTTCTACCATCTGAAATTGTTTGTGGTATAAATCATACCACTGCTCAAAATCTATATCCTGAATGATTTCTTCATTGAGCTTCTCAATTTCATCAGTTAAAATCATTATTTTTTCCTCATTGTATTTCATAAGTTTTTTCATGAACAAAAAACCAAATTCGTCAAACATTTGATTAAATTCATAAATGACATTATTATTGAAATCAATCCCCAAAGGTAGCTTAAAAAAGCGTAACCCCTTTGGTACTATCTGTAAGTCAATACATTGTTGCAAGTAGGCATTATCCATTTTGACATTTTTAATATTGCCCATTTTTTTCCCCAAATTGTAAATCTTGTTTTTGATAAAAACACTTTCACTTTTATGTCTGGATTTACTATAAAAATCATTTCTTTCACTATATTTAAAAACAACATCATCATTTAAAAAATGTTCAATAACATCATGTTTAGAATTTTTACTAGATACTGTAGTTCCTTGTCCTTTTTTATTTTTATTCCAAATATTAGTTCTCCCATTTGGACTGGAAATAATTTCTTTACAAACAGTACCTTTAGTTGTTTCTTGGCCTCTAGCCTTAGAAGAATACGTTTTCATCGTTTCCCGATGTTTTGACTTTGTTCCCAGCCTCTGCGTTTCTTAATCCAGCTGGAAAAGGCTGAAATCGAAGGTACAATCCACTTCTAAGGAGCTGTTTAAATCGTTTTCCTTAGGGCCCCTGTCTTTCTTCCCATGTTTACCACTTTGGCGTGCAGACGCCCCTTCAGAAACAGTATCACGGACATTGGAGACTTGTCCGTTGGGTATTTCACTAGATGAACTACTATTTAGTTCTAAATTAATCTCCGGTAACATTTTACCTTCAATTTGTGGATTTTGAACATTCAAACTACTGTCCACAGCCCCCGTTTGGGACTGCTGCTTAGAAATGTCAGCTAGCGTGCTGACTAAACTCAACAGCTTGCTTACGTCAGCCTGTAGAGCGGTGACTTCCGCCCTCAACGAAAGTAACTCTTGCTTGTCCGATAAAGCCGGTGGCGAATTCGGAACCTCAGCCATCAGGATCAGTAGAAAAACTCAATAACACAAAAGTTAGCAAAACGCTGCAAACACCAAAAAGGATGCCAATCCTTGTTGAAGTCCCAAAAACCACTGCTCGAACAAGGGAGTTGGAAAAAAAACACTTTAATCCACACGAATACTGGAACAATACACCCTTGAAACAACGTACAGTTCTTCTCTGGTTAACACAGCCTTTAAACAACGTGCAGTTCTTCCCTGGTTAAGCGCTTTCATCTGCAGGAAAGGCAGATTTCATCAGAACCACAAGCATAGTGCTCAATAGCTTTTTATAATTAATTTTGGCGCCAAAAATTCAATTGATGTCAACAGAGAATTCAATTAATATAGTTAATATAATTAATATAACAAAAATTTGTCCCTACCCAATAAATTGCTGTTACATAAATTACTAAAATGTTTTTTAAAAACTACTAATTGTTGTAATTGTGTTGAAAGAAAATACTATAAATATGCTTAAAAATGTTCTTAAAAATGTTTTAAAAATGCATGAGGAATTCAAAGAAATGTTTTAAAAATACATGAGGAATTCAAAGAAAAATACATAGGGAAAAAAATGCATAGGAAAAAATATTAAACTAACAATTACCTATACATACATATACTACCTAAATTTATTCCATTAATAAAAATGGTTTGATACTAATGTGATCATTTAATCCAGGACTACTAGTGGCGTCACAATACATTTGCCATTTGCTTTCTAATAGTCCTAGAAAAACTTTCCAATTACCCTCACAACTTCTAGAGTCAATGTGGTCGATGATGCTAAAAAGAAAGGTATGTTCATGCCCTTTTTCAAAAACATGCTTACTAAGGGCATTGTTGCAATCTTGTTTTTTAATCTTATATGAGTGCTCATAAATCCTAGTTTTTAATTTTCTCTCAGTCTTCCCAATGTAGTATGCGTTGCAAACAGTGCATAAGGCAATGTAAACTACCCTGGAGGTGTTACAATTGCCTTCTAAGCTAACCAATCTAGTCCTACAGATGTTGTTCAACTTTATTGTTGGAATTTCGTTGATGAATTTACACTGTTTGCACGCCCCACATTTCTTTGTTCCTTTTTTGTCCCTATCTTTTGTTTTTTTAACTTTTTTCTTTTCCAACATATTTTTGATATTTACAGATGTCTTGTAAACATATTTCGGGATAGTCCCCACTATCTTCCCTACATCCTCCGATACAGTTAAAATATTCCAATGTTTTGTTAAAATTTCTTTAATAACACTGGTGTAGGGACTGTACATAATTACACAAATACTTTTGTTGTTGTAATTTGCTTTCTTATTACTAATGAAAGGTTTTCCTAGCAAAGGTGGATACTTTTTTCCCCATTCTTTTTTAACTAATGTAATTATGGGAAGTAACATGGAGACTGGATATCCCCTCATTTCAAACATGTGAAATATATTTTCCAATTCCTTTTCCATAATCATCTTATTGGAAGACATACGCGCAGCGCGTATGCATTGACCTTTAAACACATTTTTAAAAACATGAGGTGGGTGGTTACTCCCATAAAATAGATAATCATTAGAGAACGTGTTCTTTCTAAAAATTCTAGATTCAAATCCATTGTTACTGTTGCCAACATAAGTGTCTAAATATGAAATTCCTTCCTTTTCCACTTTATAAGTGAATTTCAAAAAACTGGTAGTATTATTTAAATAATCAATAAAACTAGGTATGAGATCTTCAGGTCCTTTCCAGAGGATGAATAAATCATCCAAATATCTTGTATAATATACAATATGTTGGTAAAAGTCACTTGTGAATACAAAAGATGTTTCCCATTCCAACATAACCAAGTTTGCAAACACAGGGGCACAGGACGCCCCCATGGCTACGCCCTTGGTCTGCCTAAACACTTCTCCCTGAAATTGTAAAAAGTTATAGTCCAAAACCAACCCCATCATGTCAACGATAAGGTTGATTCTTTCCCAACTCAAAGTGGAATGTTTTCTTAGGCTCTCAAAAAAGTATTCCAACCCAATATCCTTTGGAATGCTTGAAAAAAGGTCAACAACATCGATTGTCACAAATAAAAGATTTCTTTGCCAGATTTCAGGTGTCAAATTGGCTAGAAAATTCCATGAATCTTTAATAAGATGCCTAGCGTTTTCATAAACATGCTTGGTCCATCCATCAATAATTACCCCCATGTTATATGTTTTCGATTTAGACCCTGAAATGATGGGTCTAAAAGGGGGTTTATTCAAACATTTGTGTATTTTAGGTATTCCGAAAATAATGGCCATTTTTGGAAATTCTTCTCTAATAAATTCATATACATCATTGGTTATTCGGTCATCCAGTAAATATTCTTCTACTACTAGGTCGATTCTTCTGTAGCCAATGTTAACTTGGTTCACCGAAACTTCTTCATAATTCCCAGAAAGGTGGAGAATATTGTTGATTTCATTATTATAATCCATAGTAGAAAAAATAACTAAACCTCCACCTTTATCTGGTTTCATAATCCTGATGTCTTGATTGGCCAAAATTTTGTCCAGAACTTCCCTCTCTTTAATATTTAAGTTGTCCTTATATAGCCCCCCATAATCTGGGTTACTTTTAATCTTTGAATAAAGCCAATATATGTCTCTACTTACAAGTTTCTCAAAATTGGCCACGTTCGGATTGTAAGTGGGAATATAAGCACTCTTTTTCTTATACTTATTGACATTTTTATTTTTCTCACTCTCATCTGTTCCGTTAAACTGTATAGCCAAATTAAGCCTTCGACAAAACAATTTCATCTCTTTAATTGTGTCTATTATATTAAATTTGGCCGTGGGTATGTATTTCATCCCCTTGCTGAAAAGTGAAAAAAATTCTTCATTGATATTTACCTCAGTGTAATTATATACATTAAAACCTTTAGATGTATGAATAGTTAAATTAGTGTTCTCACCACTAGAAATGTTCTCAATATTTGGAGAATATTCTTCTTCTACTAGAAGATCTGGGGATGTAACTGGGGAAATGCAAGGAATAAGCGAATCTTGAATGGGGGGGTCTTGAATGTGGGTTTCGATGGAATGATAAGGTGCTTCAACCTCCTTTGAAACCCCAATCTCAATTTCTAAAACCTCTTTTTGTAGGTTTTCGCAGGTGGATAAAATCTTCCCCCCTGAAAATTTTCTTCCTCATCATGTCTTAAAGTATTCTTCCGCCCTCTAAAGTCCCTTTCTGTTTCAGTAAACCGTTTTTCTCTGTCATTCGGCCACACATAAGCTCTGTTATTCTTATACAAAAAAAGATCTCTTTCAATTTTCTTACTTTTCCTAATACGTATGTCCGTGACCCTAGTTTCTACCGTCTGAAATTGTTTGTGGTATAAATCATACCACTGCTCAAAATCTATATCCTGAATGATTTCTTCATTGAGCTTCTCAATTTCATCAGTTAAAATCATTATTTTTTCCTCATTATATTTCATAAGTTTTTTCATGAACAAAAAACCAAATTCGTCAAACATTTGATTAAATTCATAAATGACATTACTATTGAAATCAATCCCCAAAGGTAGCTTAAAAAATCGTAACCCCTTTGGTACTATCTGTAAGTCAATACATAGTTGCAAGTAGGCATTATCCATTTTGACATTTTTAATGTTGCCCATTTTTTTCCCCAAATGGTAAATCTTGTTTTTAATAAAAACACTTTCACTTTTGTGTCTGGATTTACTATAAAAATCATTTCTTTCACTATATTTAAAAACAACATCATCATTTAAAAAATGTTCAATAACATCATGTTTAGAATTTTTACTAGATACTGTAGTTCCTTGTCCTTTTTTATTTTTATTCCAAATATTAGTTCTCCCATTTGGACTGGAAATAATTTCTTTACAAACAGTACCTTTAGTTGTTTCTTGGCCTCTAGCCTTAGAAGAATACGTTTTCATCGTTTCCCGATGTTTTGATTTTGTTCCCAGCCTCTGCGTTTCTTCATCCAGCTGGAAAAGGCTGAAATCGAAGGTACAATCCACTTCTAAGGAGCTGTTTAAATCGTTTTCCTTAGGGCCCCTGTCTTTCTTCCCATGTTTACCACTTTGGCGTGCAGACGCCCCTTCAGAAACAGTATCACGGACATTGGAGACTTGTCCGTTGGGTATTTCACTAGATGAACTACTATTTAGTTCTAAATTAATCTCCGGTAACATTTTACCTTCAATTTGTGGATTTTGAACATTCGAACTACTGTCCACAGCCCCCGTTTGGGACTGCTGCTTAGAAATGTCAGCTAGCGTGCTGACTAAACTCAACAGCTTGCTTACGTCAGCCTGTAGAGCGGTGACTTCCGCCCTCAACGAAAGTAACTCTTGCTTGTCCGATAAAGCCGGTGGCGAATTCGGAACCTCAGCCATCAGGATCAGTAGAAAAACTCAATAACAAAAAAGTTAGCAAAACGCTGCAAACACCAAAAAGGATGCCAATCCTTGTTGAAGTCCCAAAAACCACTGCTCGAACAAGGGAGTTGGAAAAAAAACACTTTAATCCACACGAATACTGGAACAATACACCCTTGAAACAACGTACAGTTCTTCTCTGGTTAACACAGCCTTTAAACAACGTGCAGTTCTTCCCTGGTTAAGCGCTTTCATCTGCAGGAAAGGCAGATTTCATCCGAATTCGCCACCGGCTTTATCGGACAAGCAAGAGTTACTTTCGTTGAGGGCGGAAGTCACCGCTCTACAGGCTGACGTAAGCAAGCTGTTGAGTTTAGTCAGCACGCTAGCTGACATTTCTAAGCAGCAGTCCCAAACGGGGGCTGTGGACAGTAGTTCGAATGTTCAAAATCCACAAATTGAAGGTAAAATGTTACCGGAGATTAATTTAGAACTAAACAGTAGCTCATCTAGTGAAATACCCAACGGACAAGTTTCCAATGTCCGTGACACTGTTTCTGAAGGCGCGTTTGTACGCCAAAGTTCCAAACACGGGAAGAAAGACAGGGGCTCTAAGGAAAATGACCTAAATAGCTCATTAGAAGTGGATTGTACCTTTGACTTCAGCCTCTTCCAGCTGGACGAAGAAACGCAGAGGCTGGGAACAAAATCAAAACATCGGGAAACGATGAAAACGTATTCTTCTAAGGCTAGAGGCCAAGAAGCAACTAAAGGTACTGTTTGTAAAGAAATTATTTCCAGTCCAAATGGGAGAACTAATATTTGGAATAAAAATAAAAAAGGACAAGGAACTACAGTATCTAGTAAAAATTCCAAACATGATGTTATTGAACATTTTTTAAATGATGATGTTGTTTTTAAATATAGTGAAGGAAATGATTTTTACAGTAAATCCAGACACAAAAGTGAAAGTGTTTTTATCAAAAACAAGATTTACAATTTGGGGAAAAAAATGGGCAATATTAAAAATGTTAAAATGGACAATGCCTACTTGCAACAATGTATTGACTTACAGATAGTACCAAAGGGGTTACGCTTTTTCAAGCTACCTTTGGGGATTGATTTCAATAGTAATGTCATTTATGAATTTAATCAAATGTTTGACGAATTTGGTTTTTTGTTCATGAAAAAACTTATGAAATACAATGAGGAAAAAATAATGATTTTAACTGATGAAATTGAGAAGCTCAATGAAGAAATCATTCAGGATATAGATTTTGAGCAGTGGTATGATTTATACCACAAACAATTTCAGACAGTAGAAACTAGGGTCACGGACATACGTATTAGGAAAAGTAAGAAAATTGAAAGAGATCTTTTTTTGTATAAGAATAACAGAGCTTATGTGTGGCCGAATGACAGAGAAAAACGGTTTACTGAAACAGAAAGGGACTTTAGAGGGCGGAAGAATACTTTAAGACATGATGAGGAAGAAAATTTTCAGGGGGGAAGATTTTATCCACCTGCGAAAACCTACAAAAAGAGGTTTTAGAAATTGAGATTGGGGTTTCAAAGGAGGTTGAAGCACCTTATCATTCCATCGAAACCCACATTCAAGACCCCCCCATTCAAGATTTGCTTATTCCTTGCAATTCCTCAGTTACATCCCCAGATCTTCCAGTAGAAGAAGAATATTCTCTAAATAGTGAGAACATTTCTAGTGATGAGAACACTAATTTAACTATTCATACATCTAAAGGTTTTAATGTATATAATTACACTGAGGTAAACATCAATGAAGAATTTTTTTCACTTTTTAGCAAAGGGATGAAATACATACCCACGGCCAAATTTAATATAATAGACACAATTAAAGAGATGAAATTGTTTTGTCGAAGGCTCAATTTGGCTATACAGTTTAACGGAACAGATGAGAGTGAGAAAAATAAAAATGTCAATAAGTATAAGAAAAAGAGTGCTTATATTCCCACTTACAATTCCAACGTGGCCAATTTTGAGAAACTTGTAAGTAGAGACATATATTGGCTTTATTCAAAGATTAAAAATAACCCAGATTATGGGGGGCTATACAAGGACAATTTAAATATTAAAGAGAGGGAAGTTCTGGAAAAAATCTTGGCCAATCAAGACATCAGGATTATGAAACCAGATAAAGGTGGAGGTTTAGTTATTTTTTCTACTATGGATTATAATAACGAAATCAACAATATTCTCCACCTTTCTGGGAATTATGAAGAAGTTTCGGTGAACCAAGTCAACATTGGCTACAGAAGAATCGACCTAGTAGTAGAAGAATATTTATTGGATGACCGAATAACCAATGATGTATATGAATTTATTAGAGAAGAATTTCCAAAAATGGCCATTATTTTCGGAATACCTAAAATACACAAATGTTTGAATAAACCCCCTTTTAGACCCATCATTTCAGGGTCTAAATCGAAAACATATAACATGGGGGTAATTATTGATGGATGGACCAAGCATGTTTATGAAAACGCTAGGCATCTTATTAAAGATTCATGGAATTTTTTAGCCAATTTGACACCTGAAATCTGGCAAAGAAATCTTTTATTTGTGACAATCGATGTTGTTGACCTTTTTTCAAGCATTCCAAAGGATATTGGGTTGAAATACTTTTTTGGGAGCCTAAGAAAACATTCCACTTTGAGTTGGGAAAGAATCAACCTTATCGTTGACATGATGGGGTTGGTTTTGGATTATAACTTTTTACAATTTCAGGGAGAAGTGTTTAGGCAGACCAAGGGCGTAGCCATGGGGGCGTCCTGTGCCCCTGTGTTTGCGAACTTGGTTATGTTGGAATGGGAAACATCTTTTGTATTTACAAGTGACTTTTACCAACATATTGTATATTATACAAGATATTTGGATGATTTATTCATCCTCTGGAAAGGACCTGAAGATATTATACCTAGTTTTATTGATTATTTAAACAATACTACCAGTTTTTTAAAATTCACTTATAAAGTGGAAAAGGAAGGAATTTCATATTTAGACACTTATGTTGGCAACAGTAACAATGGATTTGAATCTAGAATTTTTAGAAAGAACACGTTCTCTAATGATTATTTATTTTATGGGAGTAACCACCCACCTCATGTTTTTAAAAATGTGTTTAAAGGTCAATGCATACGCGCTGCGCGTATGTCTTCCAATAAGATGATTATGGAAAAGGAATTGGAAAATATATTTCACATGTTTGAAATGAGGGGATATCCAGTCTCCATGTTACTTCCCATAATTACATTAGTTAAAAAAGAATGGGGAAAAAAGTATCCACCTTTGCTAGGAAAACCTTTCATTAGTAATAAGAAAGCAAATTACAACAACAAAAGTATTTGTGTAATTATGTACAGTCCCTATACACAAGTGTTATTAAAGAAATTTTAACAAAACATTGGAATATTTTAACTGTATCGGAGGATGTAGGGAAGATAGTGGGGACTATCCCGAAATATGTTTACAAGACATCTGTAAATATCAAAAATATGTTGGAAAAGAAAAAAGTTTAAAAAAACAAAAGATAGGGACAAAAAAGGAACAAAGAAATGTGGGGCGTGCAATCAGTGTAAATCCATCAACGAAATTCCAACAATAAAGTTGAATAACATCTGTAGGACTAGATTGGTTAGCTTAGAAGGCAATTGTAACACCTCCAGGGTAGTTTACATTGCCTTATGCACTGTTTGCAACGCATACTACATTGGGAAGACTGAGAGAAAATTAAAAACTAGGATTTATGAGCACTCATATAAGATTAAAAAACAAGATTGCAACAATGCCCTTAGTAAACATGTTTTTGAAAAAGGGCATGAACATACCTTTCTTTTTAGCATCATCGACCACATTGACTCTAGAAGTTGTGAGGGTAATTGGAAAGTTTTTCTAGGACTATTAGAAAGCAAATGGCAAATGTATTGTGATGCCACTAGTAGTCCTGGATTAAATGATCACATTAGTATCAAACCATTTTTATTAATGGAATGAATTTAGGTAGTATATGTATGTATAGGTAATTGTTAGTTTAATATTTTTTCCTATGCATTTTTTTCCCTATGTATTTTACTTTGAAATTCCTCATGTATTTTTAAAACATTTCTTTGAATTCCTCATGTATTTTTAAAACATTTTTAAGAACATTTTTAGGCATATTTATAGTATTTTCTTTCAACACAATTACAACAATTAGTAGTTTTTAAAAAACATTTTAGTAATTTATGTAACAGCAATTTATTGGGTAGGGACAAATTTTTGTTATATTAATTATATTAACTATATTAATTGAATTCTCTGTTGACATCAATTGAATTTTTGGCGCCAAAATTAATTATAAAAAGCTACTGAGCACTATGCTTGTAGTTCTGATGAAATCTGCCTTTTCTGCAGATGAAAGCGCTTAACCAGGGAAGAACTGCACGTTGTTTAAAGGCTGTGTTAACCAGAGAAGAACTGTACGTTGTTTCAAGGGTGTATTGTTCCAGTATTCGTGTGGATTAAAGTGTTTTTTTTCCAACTCCCTTGTTCGAGCAGTGGTTTTTGGGACTTCAACAAGGATTGGCATCTTTTTTATTGTCTAAGTAGGATTTAAACCATTGTAATGCTAGAGAATCAAGAGAAAGAGTTTTAAGTATTTCAATAAGGAGCTGGTGATTAACCATATCAAAAGCCTTAGATAAATCAATAAAGACAGAGGAGGAAAGGGTATTGTTATTACGGTTAGAATTTATACAGTCTATGAAGGAGAGGAGGGCTGTAGTGGTGCTGTGGTTAGGTCTAAATCCATGTTGACAATTGGCAAGTAAGTTATTATCTATTAGATGGGTGAGTACTTGCTTATGGACGCATTTTTCCATTATTTTTGCTAGTGGAGAGAGTAAGGCTATTAGTCTATAGTTTGAGATGTCGATAGAGTTACCACCTTTATGAAGGGGGATGATGTGTGAGATTTTCCAGATAGATGGGATATTTCCTTCGGATATAGTTCTGTTTATGAGTATGGAAATGGGGAGGGCTATGGCTTTGGCACCTTTTTGCAGGTACTCAGCAGGTAGATGGTCAGCAGAGGGGGTGGTAGGTTTCAATTTCTCTAGTAGAGAGCAAATAAAGGATGTAGGAACTGGTTTTAGCTGAAGTAATGGAATAGGGAAAGTGGAAAAGGTGGTTAGATTGGGGGAAGTAGGAGATAATTGTTTAGCTAGAGTTAGAATGGTATCTGTAAAGAAAGAATTAAAGGCATTAGCAGTTTGTGTTGGGTTTTCTTGGTTAGAGCCTAGAGGGGTAGGTGTTATAGATTGGCCTGGGTGTAGGAGTTTGTTGATGCTGGACCAAAACTTTTGTGGATTTCTTTGGTTAGTTTTTTGTAGTTGGATGTAAAAGTTTTTTTTATCTAGCAGGATAGCTTTTTTAGTGGTATTCCTAAGTTGTCTAAAGGTTTGGTGGTCTGTTGGATTCCTGGTAGTGTGCCATTTTGACCACGATTTGTTTCTGAGGAGAATTTTTTGTCTAGTTTCTTTGGTGAGCCATGGGGCAGGTTTAGTGTTACTTCTAATAAAGCGTACTGGGGCATGTTGGTTAAGGATGGATAAGAATGAGGTATTAAAGTAGTCAACTGCTTTATCTAGGGGAAGTGTTTTTAGTGGTGACCAGTCACAGTGTTTAAGTTCTAGCTGGAAAAGTTCCGGGTTGAATGATTTTGTAGTCCTGATTGTACGATATGTAGTTGGGTTAGGTAAGTTAATTTTGTGTCTGATGATATAAGTGAGTAAGTGATCACTTAGATTATCAGGGAGGTTTTCTGCCTTGTATGTAAGATGTGGGGAGTTTGTAAGAATCCAATCTAGTATACTTTCTTTATTGTTACTTTTATCAATTCTTGTGGGGGAGGTTATAACTTGAGAGAAGCCATGAAGATTAATGTGGGTGGTGGGCTGAGGGGTACTACAGGATTTCCAATCGATGTTAAAGTCCCCAAGTATTAAGGTTTCTTGTGGAAGATTGATAGATATCCAGTTAAGAATGTTTTCAAGGGTATTAATGTTTTTACCAGGGGGAAGGTAAATACAAGCGATGTTAATGGATTTGAATTTGTTGATTTGAAGTTTAGTGAGTAGGATTTCTGAGTTATTAAATGTAGGTAGATTTATGTTAGATATGGTGACATGTAGATAATTTTTAAAGAGGACTGCTACACCCCCTCCCTTTTTGTTAATACGATCCCTTCTCAGGATACTGTAGGCAGGTGGGATAAGTTCATTGTCATTAATGGATGGTTTTAGCCATGTTTCGGATAGACATAGGAAATCAAAGTTGTAGAATTCTAAAAGGGCATGAAGATGGGTGGTTTTATTGTTAATGCTTCGAATGTTAAGATGTGCTATGGAAAGAGAGTTTGGAGGCTTATTAGGTGTGTGTGGAGGAGTAATGTTGGAGGTAATTTGTATAGTGTCAGGAATATTGTTTGGGCCAGGATTAGGATGAATGTCTCCATCTAGTAGGACTAAGTGGAGTATTCTATATGTGGGGTTGTTAATGTTAAGGAAGTAAAAACAAAGTGTTTTCCTTGCAAGGTGAGTACTGTATTTTATGTGGGTTAGCCTGTGATATTTGGCATGGAGGTAGCAGGGAGAAGTTGTGGTGTTAAAGCTATAAAGAGAAATAGGTAGTAGTGGTGTGGAAGTGAGCTTAGAAGGCAGTAGAAGGTTTGGGTGGAGTGGTTGTTCATAAGAGGTTAATGTGTAGATAGTTACTAGAGGAGATAGAAGTAATATAAAGGCTAAACAGTTTAGTTGAGTTAGGTAGGTAATATTGGCCATGATGTAGGTAAAAGATGGAAAGATAGATAAGGGTTTGTATTAATAGCAGGGAGGTATTAGAAGCTATAAGGGTGGGGTGGGTATTACAATTTGTTAGGAGAGGTAACTGAATAATTATGGAGGGGAGTGGCAATAAGGAAAATTTATTTGATTGGTTTTGGTAAAAGTAGGGGTGTGGTTTAGTGATAATATATTGAGGACCCCTGGGGTGGGTAGGAATTGGGGGTAGGGAGGGGAGCGGAGTGAGCCCGCAGGGCGAACGGAGTGGGTTGAGACAGTTGAGTGAGAACAATCAGTGAAATTCTGATTGTGGAGGAGGGACTGCAGGGGTAAGTAGGCTTTGTGATCTGTGTAGAAGAGTAGGGTGTAGTAGAAGTGAATTGTAAAGGCAGATAATGGGAAAGGTTTAGCAGAAGAGGTAATATGTCTGGTCAGTGGTAATAATACTAGAAAGGAGTTCAAAAAAGAAGGCAGTCTTATGAGGATGAAGGGCAACAAGAGAGGAGCAGTTAGGAGGGTGCCACCTAGTGGGCAGTAGGGTAATAACCACAGAGGTGAGGAAAAGAAAATCAGGCAAGGTTAGACTAGGGCTAGGAAGGCAATATATATGAAGGGTTAATTAATTAAACTAGAAGTATGAGAGGGAATATACGTAGTCTACTGGAGTGGGGGGGGATGGCTACTGGGTGTTCAGGCTGTGAGGCATACAATAATTAACAACCAGGATTAAAGCAGAGTATTGAATTAGGTATGAGCCAAACTTACAATTGCATATACTCTCTTATCACTTTACGTGTGAGAACAACAGGTTTCACTTATGAAGTGATGTTACAGTTGAAAGATTGGGGGGTCCTTGGGTCCCTGCTGGATAGTAATCTCTTAGTAGAGGGTAGGCAGGCTGAAATAGGCGAAAGCAGATATGTATAAAGCAGGAACAAGAGAGAAGGGGA